>NC_087068.1:20029113-20180550 GCF_963678635.1 Symsagittifera roscoffensis | reverse complement strand
AAAATGAGATAAATAATGGTTTTTTGTTGGAACTAATTAGGTGTTTTTGGCAATTTATGTATCGCGGATGGCTTGCTGCAGAGAAACAGACAGAGACATCATCGTGTGAACGATAGTGTCGCACGCCGCAGTGTCTCTGCTTCAAACGTCGGTTGGGCTCGATGTGTCATCCTCCGAGCTGAATAAATTATTTGAGTTTGAATCTTAGAGTTTCTGTACGTTTCCCGCATCCAGTTTCAACTCTTAGTAATCGAGATTATATTATGATTTTAGCACCAGTCTTTCTCAAATTGAGAACAAAATATTTTTTATTTGTCTTCGATGTTGAATCTGACTAGCTTATATATCTGACTTGCATAGAGGTTGATTTCTGTGAAAAATCGTTTTTAGGAGTTTTCGAATCAATTCAAAATTAGAAAAAAATTTTTTATTTCTTCTCGATTATAGTTGTTTCAAAATGCACGTTCCAATTTTTTAAACACCTAACTATGAGCAAAATGTTTTAGTTTCATGAAATATTCGAAAGATTTCATTTAATAAGAATAGATTTCTATGAAACTTTTGTTTCGGGGTGAAATTTTGTGTTCAGATGAACCAAAGTGTGACAAGACATATCATTTTAGAGATTTTTTACAGAAAATATTAACCCATAGGGTATAGTTGAAATATGCGTTTGATGTGACAAAGTTTTGGAAAAAAATATGTGAGAACAATCAATTAAAATCGATTGTAATCAATTAAAAGAGTTTTTGTATGAACTATAATCTTTTATAACTGATTATAAGAGATTATAATCTATTGGAAAATATCACAAACAAAATTGTTCCTAAATCTTCTAACCATCTAATTTTGGTAATTATGACCAATTATAATTGTCAAGAACTCAACATACTAATCCGTGACTTCTTAAGCCTAAACTTGGATTCGGGTTCTACAAGATTTTTTTTCTTATCGAATTAGCCGCGGACGATTTTTAAAAAAACACCGACTGTATTAGATCGAAAAGTAACTTTAGTCGACCCAGCTACTAAAGTGACAGAAAATTTGTTCTTTCCGATTGTTTCCGTTCAAAAGTTCAGCTAACGCTTTGTGATCAGTCTGTCCTAACGTGGCGAAAATTTGATGTAAAAACCGGAAAAAAAACGTGGAAAAACTCTTGACTTCATTAGCAAGTTGTCCTAATATCGCGCTGAGTGAATTCTACAATTTCGGTGGTAAGTCAATAAATCGATTTATCAGCAACACGAAAAACCAAAAATTAAACTACCTGACCAGTAAACCATAAATGTCAAAAAAATGTTAAGTGAACCATTTTTTTGACTAATACTTATAAGACGGCAACAAATTTGATTCAAATCAATCCAATCAATTTGAATATCAATAGCATCAGAAAAAAATGTGTTTTTGCGTCTTTTATTATTTTATTTATTGGATTAATATGACTCCAATACTCGTCAAAAATAAAACCTTTTTTACAAATTTTGTTGATTTTTCAGGGCTGGAACTGCAACTTTATGAGAGGGGTTGTTTCTTCCAAATTGACGCCTTCTGTTACTATTCAGCTCTTCCGCTTTTATTTGCAGAGCTAACAAACTACGATCGACTATTTGAAATGCCGGGTTGGTACGATAAAGCTACGGTGCGCCATAGATGTATTTTTCTATTCTAAATACACACTGAAATTAGCCATGAAACCAAATCTCAAATTAAAGGGATAATGATAGCCTTTAAACTTGCTCCTCAACAAGAAGATAGACAAATAATGATAGCTTAGCGTAGATTGACTGTAGATTGCCAATTTAGCCACTTGAGGTAATTAACGCTAAAAATATTTCGTGTTATGAACGCGTAAGTTTGATTGAATCCGTCTTACAAATACTTCCATAATGAATTAACTATAGCCGGTTGCTGAGCAAATAGCAGTTAAGGTTCCGACCATACTCTTGAAAAATACATAAGAAAATTTTTCCATGGATTTTTTTCAAAAGAGTGTTTTTTTTGTGCGTAGTGTGATAAAAAAATCTGAAGAAACCTGAAAATTAGGCATAAATCACAGTCACACTAAAGTAGGCAAATGGGGCAAATATTTTAATTGAAAAAAAAAACACGAGAAAAAAAAAGAAAAAAAAATGTTCTTAAATTTTTTTTTCAATGTTTTTGCAGAAGTTTTTTTGACATTTTAAAAATCTTTTTTCAAAAGATGGTGATGAAAAAACTTCAAAAAAATGTGCTAAAGCTAAGCTTAAGTTTTCTAAGCGTATCTTTCAAAAATAAGCCTGCTCGCTTCCTTTTATTGCTCGAAGTTTTGCTTTTTTGATCAAAACTAAAACTCGACACTGGGAAATCTTTTGCTCAAATCAGTGCTAAAAAGGACTTTAAGATAATTTATTACTCCTTTCGTCAAGATGATTATTTTTAGTACATGATTTAGGTTGAAAACCAAATCAGCCTGCAGGCTCGCTTCACTCGCTCGAAAACAGACGATAAATCTAAAATTTCGAGCCTGTCTTTTTCGTCACTGGGAAAAAATTTTTCATAAAATTTTATAAATCGTTTAAATCAAGAATGAAAGTGCTTTTAAATGATATATCACTCAGCCCAATCCGGTGATTATTTGGGGTACAATTATATAGAGTTCAACTTTGAGCGAATTTATAGAGCTTAAATTTTTAGTAATTACAATAATAACTTTTAAGAAAAAAAAACGTTTTAAGAGCAAATATATAGAGCTTAAAAGGCTATTTCATTGATACAAGTAGACAATCGGAACAACATTCAAAGCTTCGATATGACACGAGCAGTTTTGTGTTATTTTATCTACGTGAAATTCGCTCAAACAAATAGCGGAATTTTTCCGAAAATTGAGTTTTTTTTCGGTGTTTGACTTGTAAAGCTCAAATTTTTGAGTGAAGTGTATCAAACATAACATAAAGCACGCTCAAAAGCCGACTAGTTCGCGTTGAGAATTTTCGAAAAATCTTATTTTTAGTTAAGTTAAGTTCCGAGTTTACTAAAATAATCATTAAGAGTATCTTAAAAACTGTATAATTTCTATTTTTCAACCTTAATTAAAATCTCTGAGCACCAGGGTTCCATTTAGTTGGTATGCCAACGTGACGAAAAGTCAGTTTGCCTAAAACAGAGTATTCTTTGATTTAATTGGCTGCATCATCCTTTCATCCTTGCATCCAGCGCTTAAGCATTGCCGCCTGTGAAAAACTTTGTAGTCTTTCGCTGCTGGCTGTTTTGCTGCTCTAGTCTCACTTTTGTTACATTAGACAAATTTTGATAAATATGAAGTGTGACAAGTTCTATATTGCACCCTAGAATGAGTTTTTTATTCCCTTATTACCTTTGTTAGTTGTTAGTGCTCTAAAGTTATAATATAACCTCAGATGACAAAAAAAAACAATTTTTCCGCCTTTTCTGCAACTGAAATGTCGGCACGTTGGACTTTCGCTTCTATGTCGACCCAAAACAAATTACTCTATAGTTATTTTTTTATCACTGAATGCTTTTTTTACTAGAAAAACAGGGTTAGCGTTGAGCCCAAAAAAATGTGGTATGAAAAAAAATTTGCGACCATATCGAAAATTATTTTCGCGATTCGGACTAAATCAAAAAAAATTTGGCAAGTCCACATAAGTTGGTTATTGATCGACCGATGAAAATTACTACTCAGCGTTTTTTATTTTATTAACCTGGAAAAAGTTCGCTTTGTTTGAATTATTTAATTAAAATCAACCAAACTAAATAAACTTTAATAGGCAACAAATGTCCTTGGGCAACAATAGGCAACAAGTGATGGAAAATTTAAAAAGCAACATATGTCGTACCGTACAGGAGATATTATTGATTGAGTTATCCGCCCCTGCAAAAAGTTCGTCTCGTTTTAGTTTAGTTGAAATTAACAAAAATGTGGAGAAAACTTTAATAGGCAACAAATGTCGTACCACGATAATATTAATTAAAATATCCACACCTTGATTAAAGTTTATTATTTGGCCGAGTAGTTCGTTTTCATCTAACTTCATTGTAAGTAATATAAAAAAATAAAACTGATATAAATTTTTCGGTGGTAACGTCTCGAGTTGTCCTGCGTACAAATGCTGAGCAAAACTTACAAGTTGACAAGTACTTGCGGTTCGATATGGTTCAGGACCATTGTAGTCCAAAATTGAATCTCCAACAGACCCTCTTGACAATTAACTCGCAACCCCTCATCTCTATTTTCGTCTGCTCAAATGGGTTTATTTCTGTTTTGAACCGGATGATTTCTTCCAGTTGAACCAGACGTTTATTGTTGCAACTTGGATCGTCTCAATGCGAAAACCAGTGTCAAAGAGTCAAATACCATTGAAAAATCAGACCTGGGAAATCTGCATTGGGAAATCTACATCCAGCGAAAAAGGTCACTGGATGTACTATTTGCAATCATGGAACGCTGATTTTTCACCTAGCTATGCCATAATGGTGAGGCACGACGAAAGCACAATTCAGAATCGAATATACACAACTTTTTTCACGACCCAAACTACAATGGAACAGGAATAGCAAGGAACTATGTTGTCATATACTACGTGTACATCAAATATATACGGGACGCTGAAACTGGCCAATATGGAAGATACGGGTTCAATGGACCCAACAACAGTTAGTCATTTTGGTAAAACTTGAATTATTTTGATTATTTTTCCATTTTTTAAAAGGCTTACAACAAAAAGTTACTCAATTTCAATGCTTATTTCAGTCTTTCTCTGGTTTTGTAGAAGTTGAGATGATAGATTTCCAAATTGTTAGTTTCTTCTTTCCAGGTCCTAATTTCGAGATGCCCGGATCAGGAACTGCGCAAAGTGCAGCTGTAATTCAGAATAGAGCCACAAATCATTCTTTAAACAATGGAGCAGGACAACATGGACAACTTTGGATAACAGAATTGAGCAACGATGCATCGAACAATTTGATCATCAGAGGTCTCGGCTTCGATCCAATAACATCTCCTCCGACCACTACTACTACAACCACGACAACAGCAAAAACACCGAAAACCACCACAACAATTCCGACAACCACCACGGCAACTCCGAAAACCACCACAACAATTCCGACAACCACAACGACAACCCCGACAACCACCACGACGACGACAACTCCTACAACCACGACGACAGCTCCGAAAACCACTACAACAATTCCGACAACCACAACGACAACCCCGACAACCACCACAAAAAATCCGCCAACACTCACGACAAAATCCGACAACCACCACGACAACTCCGACAACAACCACGGCAAGTCAACCAACTACAAAGACAGCTCCGCCAACTTCTATTCTACAACAACTTCGGCTATCACCACGACATCAACAACTGAACTGAATGATTCCTCAAATAATGGAGCCACGACAACCACCGAGAGTTCTGGCATCAAAAAGACTGTAACTGGCTTCTGGGAGGAATTGACTCAAAATCCGATCAAAAAAATAATTTATTTTCGAAAATGGTTGATGCTTATTTTCCCAGGGTAAGGTCTTATTAGTTAGTGAAATGTAATATTAGAAAAACAAATTGTTGTAATATATTATCAATTTTGAACTTCTAATTACCTTTCACAAGTGGAAAGCGCATGCATGTTTTAATTAAAAATCAAATTAATTCAATCAATATTGGTGTTAAATTTGTTTTTTTTTGTCAGATTAGCTATTCGATTCAAGTAGAAGTATCGTCGAAGTTTCATTAATTTGATCTGCTTCAAAGCCATTTTTTCAATCTATTCTTATGAAATCGATATGGTGTTCCAAACTCTAAAATAATCCAAAAAACTTATCCAGTAAAAAGTTGTTTTGTAACAGAATAAATTAGTAGAAACTGCAGTATTTGGGCGCAGTTTTTGAAGGTTTTACCAAAGTTTGTCTTTTTTATGAACTCAATTGAAATCATAAAAGCTTTCAAACGAAGTGAACGAATGTCATTATTGTTCGAGTGACCGTTTGAGCTTATTGGATGTCAATAATCTGATGTTGACTATGATGTAGTTGGAACTTTTATCAAATGAGTAATGCGGAAGCGACTGTCCGGCCTACTCCATTTCTAAACCTAAGCTGAACCACCAAACTGAGTTAGGACCGAAGTGTAACTCATAGAGTAATTTCGGATAGGGTACACCGTCTGCTCGTCACGCTATCTTATTTTCGGCCGGATAGATTCGTGCAACTTCTTAGTCTAATACCGATCCTAATCTTACTCTTATACTATCTAGTCTCAGGTTGTTTAACTAGTCTCTGCTAGGCTCAATAGATCTAGGGTATACTGGTTTATTGCGGCTGCTGAAGTGCTCGGGAGAGTCCAACTAATTTCTAAGTTAAATTCAAATCTCTCTGGTGCTGAAATTACAAGTAACTTCAGCACTTACAAATAAGTGGGTTGCTAGTTAGATGGATCATGATTGGTTAATATTAAATACTTTACATTGGTAAAACATTTAATTTATCCAATCATAAAATGTAGTTTAGATCAGGTTCCACCCATCCGGGTTTTACAGAGTTTTTTAGAATAGTTCTTCTGCAATTCGAAGGATGGATGATGGACGTTTGTTTGTGGCGAACATCATAATTTTCTTCCGTTTCCTCTTTTGTTAGGGAAGTTCCAGGAAGCTGGAGTTAGAGACATAAGACGTTGTGTCTTCTAGTGAAAACGACTACGTCTTTGCAACAAACTCAAATCTGATTTCAGAATGGTTTGCTATGTCAGGTTTTTCTGTTCTGCGTGGAGAACTTCTTTTGTGTATGATCTAGTTTGGGAATGGCGTGGAGATTGTGCGTGGAGGGGATGCCTGGTTACTCGGATCTGTACGTATACTTGAACATCGAGGTGGTCATTGGTCTAATTCAATGAAGTCCTTTTCTGCGAGGTCAAGTCGTACTCTAAATCCTTTGAGTTGTGATTGTGAGCGGCATATCGATTGTAGTTGGTCATTCTCTCTCGAGTGTAGTGGGGTCGTCTTGTCTTTTGATGTTCGTCCTTGGTGTTGTATTCTGATCTATATATTGCATCATGTGATTTTACATTTTATAAAACTTTTATTAGTTTAATATTTTTTAATAATGATTTTAGTTAGTTGTTTTCACAAAAGCTTTTTGTTTTAGTTCGGTTATTTTGAAGAGTTACTCACACTTGAGTAGCTCTTATTAAAAATAGTGGTGTGGTCACAAAGCGTGGATGTAGCGCGGTGGGTTAGGCCGGCTATAGAGCATGCTCAGGACGTCCTTCCTGGTGGGTTAGGCCAGGAGTGGGAGTATGATTTCATGCGGTTTTTGTGAGGGGTCCTGTTATGTGACAACGTTTTATGTTGAGTTTGTTGTGGTCTTACTTATGTTTTGTTGGTTGTGTCCTTTTTTCAAAAATCAAATTGTTTGTGGTATGGGTTTGTCTTTCGACTTTTTTGTGTTTTATTATTTCTTTCTTAGACTTTATAATAGTCTTCAAAAGAATAAATTATCCAGTTTTAAACTGGGTTAATCCGGTTTGGGTACCGTTGGTTTCCTTTTCTTAGTCATGCTGTTATTCTATGATTTGTGGTATTTAGTAAGCTGCGTTGGTTAGTTTTGTTTAGTATATGATTCCTTTCCAACCGGGTTAAAGGAAAGTTTGAAACATGTTATTATATGTTAGAGTTGTTGAGTGTGAAAACTTGAAACTGAAATTCATTATTTTAAACAATTCTTCGTGGGCGAGCTGTGCGAGTGTGGATAGAATTTCTGTGCGAATGAATGAAAATATCAAAAGGTTAGTACTGCATTTGCATTTATTTAATTTACTACATAGAATTTAGAAATTTACTGCTAGTCATGGGGGAATATTAAGATACAAATTTTCATCATAATTAGATTTACTGCTTGTGGGGGAAAATTTTAGAAATGAATTTACTGCATTGGTATGAAATTTATAAATTTATAAGTGTAAGAGATTAATAGAATTTTTGAAATCTGTTTGATGAAATTTGCGATTTTTATTTGTCTTTTGTGGTTTTTGTAGATGATCGTCGGATGAAGGCTAAAAATCTAAAGAAAACATGAATAAAGTATGGTGAGTTTTTTAATATTTTAATTAGTTAGTTTTATTCATTTAATTCATACTTACCTGTTAGTCGTCGGGGAAAAAACCGTGGGGGAAGATGTCGTGAATTAGTTCTGAAGTTGTTAGTAGTTTAGCTAAGATGCGGATGATATTTTTAGTCTGAAGCAGTGGCCAAAGCAATTGAAGTGCCTTAATAGTGGTTAGTTCTTCAGTGCCAACTGCAAACTCATAAGGTGTGTTCTGGATTAGATTATATAATTTGTGATTGAATTTAGTGTTGTGGATGAATTCTAAAATTGGGATTTCTATGGGTTGTACAAACTCGTGCGGGATAAGGAAGGGTCGGGATTCTTCGGCGTTGAAGGTCTTGGTAATGGGACAGAAGATGTACATTTGGGTTATGGGGTCATAATTACGAAGAATACCATGGAGGTTAGTGTCTTTAATACAATATGTGAAATTTAGGAAAAATGGTGAAGTGTATTTAGAATTTATGAATTGAAAACGATGGTGTGGTTGTCTAGAGGGTGTGTGTAGGTCAAAGTGATTTTGGATGAAACGATAATAACTATATGTGTGGGTTTGTTTAGTGCGCAACATAATATCGTGTGAGCAGTGTAAATCTCTTTCGTGTGGTGCAAGGAAATGAAAGGTTAGTGAAAATATTTGGAAGCGTTCTTTAAAACTTTCGTATGCTTGTGTGTCTGTTAGTGCTTCTGAAATAATGTGATCAAACTTTCGGTCGAAGATGTTTAGTGTGAATGTATATGGTGTCTTGATGAAAAATTTCTCGGTAATTTGTGGATTAGCGAAGCGATCGTCGTCTAAGAATTGATCTTGGTTAGCTCTGATGATGTTGTGATCATAGTATTCGAGTGTATATTCGTTAGCTCTAGGTGCAGTGTGTGTTTTTAGTGATTTTTTATATCCAACGTAAGTAAATTGTCTAGCGGTTAGTGGTGTAGTGAGTCGATATAGCATGTCCGTATTTCGCTCTATATCGATGTGAGTGTTAGATAAAGGTAAGCAAAGAGGGTTAGTGAAATGATAATATGAGGTCCAAGAGAGAGTAGGCATTAAAACGTATTCATCTACGAAGTTGCGTGTTTCGTTAGTGTCGTGGGGGGTGTTTAAGGTGTATTGTGGGAATGAGGGTAAGGTGATGGCTAAAAATTCTTTTGTGTTAGTATGCTTGGGGTGGTTGATGTATTCACGGGCTGTTCCTGGTTTTGCTGGGAAAGGATGGTTGGGGAACTTTCTTTTAAAAGTGCGGTAAGCTCTATTAGTGTTGAGTGAAGATTCAGTTGATGTGGATGATGGTGCTAGTGATTCAGTATAAGTTGAAGAGGGTGTAGGGGTAGGGGGGTTGGATGAATTTATTGTGGAGGAGATTTGGTTTATGGTTGGGGTATTAAGGTGGTAGGGTTGTTGTTGAAGGGTAATAAAATTATCTAGCTCTGGGGAGATTCGGGGGGTGTCTGGAGAATGAGATGATTGGTCAGAATGGTATGAGGAATAGGTTGGGGTAACTTGGGAAGCATAAGAGGGTGTGGGAGTAATTGGGTCAGGGTTATTGGATAATATGGGTTGAAAAGGGGGTTGAGAAAAATTAGAAGAGTTATGAAAATTATTGGATGGGGATGGTTCTGAGTCGGCGAATTCATCGGGGGTTTCAATATTCGGGTTATTTAGCTGTGAGATGGAGTATAAAACTGAGATGTGTGAATTAGTGTCGGAATTCATGCCTGATGTTACATTACTAGATGGAAAATCGGGTGGCGGAAAAGCAAAAAGTGGTATTATTGGGATTGGAGAGGTAAGATTGGTTGGGTGGGAATTTGATCGGTGTAGTGATCCAAGTTGGCGGCTCATCGTGGGCTAAAAAAATGATTATTTTGAGACTGAAAAGCGGTGGTATGGGGTTGTTCAATAATTTGTTCATAAGTATTATCATCTTGTGACTGGTGTGTCATTATATGTTGAATGGGACTTTGTGATGTGGTGAGTCGAAAATTTGGATTATGTGTGATGGCTAAGTTTCGAAAATTTCGTGGGACTAGGGATAGTGGATGGTTATTTGGTAGGGCTGGTAATTGTGGTGCCGTTGGCGTTATGTCTACATTGTTATGTTCTTCGTCGTATGTATTTTGTCGTGTTGTTATTTTTGTGTTATATTCTTTTATTTGTGCGTCTAAAAGAATTTTGTTTATAGATGTAGAAAAGATTCCAAAAAATCCTGCAAATAGTATGCGTGCTACACTTGCTTGTCTGTTTACTTGTGTGTGTATAGCACATGTGTTGTAGATTCCTTTTAAAAGTGAGAAAAGAAATCCAATAAAGTTAAACATTGCGTATAAAATAGTCAATTTTTCTAAGATGTAGTAGGGCCATCCTAGAAAATCGAGGATCTCATTTTTGAGTGTAACAAAGCTAAAAATGTTAATTGGTGATATATCTTGGGGACGGTATTTTTCACCGTTTAGATATATGTAATCTTTAATGTCCTTAAAATATCCGCTATAGTCTTGCGTGTAGATATCGGCAAATCCTGCGGTTTCTGCAAGTTTGCGTAAATTTTGGTCTATTGATTGTCTTTGTATAGTGTCCATTTGTGTTAATAATTCTTGAAATTGTTGTGTTCTAATGTGATGTTGAATATCTGATTTTGAATAGATTCCTATTGATTGTAAGTCTATATTTGGGTTTCGAGCAATAGCGCGAATGCTTTCTGGTGAAAATTTTTTGAGTGATTGCATTAATGTGGGATATGGAGTGAGAAGATAATATTTATTTTCATCAGGGTTTAGTTGTACTACATTGTGGCTGTTTTCTGATCCACATGGGACTGCGGTATCCCAGAAATAGGTTCTTCGTGAAAGTGTATCCACGAAATGTACTTTATTCTTATAAAAGATAGGGATTCTTTTATAACATCGTTTATCTTCAAAAACGTATAGTGGTGATACTTTTTTAGTACAAGTATAAAACCATAAGATGTTTCCTTCATAGTCTAAAAAATTTGATCTATTTCCAGATAATAAGTATCCTGCATAGGGTATTTTTAATACTGCTAGTGCAAGTGATTGTAATATTTGTGTTCGTTCTAATTCGCATAGGTGGTGTAGTGTTTCTAATTCGGAGAGTGACATTTCTTGAAAAATTCGGCTAATTGTATAATCTAGTTTCATATCTAAATGAATATCATAGTGGATATTACCGAAATATGTAGTATTCATTAGTGACAATTCTTGTAAGCGTGTGCTTCTGGTGTCATGGGGTTTTAGATGTCCACCAGGTTGTCCGTTGCTTTTTTCAAAATTAACTGGTATATAGGATGTTCCTTCGTTTAAAGGATGACCTGTGGCATATGGGTCGATTTTTATTTTTCCAGTGGTCATGTCGAATCCTTTTTCGTATTCAACTAATATTTCAGAGTATTGTGTTCTGTGAAGTGGATTCCTGTATTTACATGCAAGTTCTGTTTCTTGATATATTTGAAAACGTGTCAATTTGTTTTCTATATTGTGTATGTTTCTAAAATTAGTACTTTGTTTTCGTGATGGATGGACTTGTTCATATGGAATTGATTGTATAAAATATTTTTCGTGAAATTTTATCATACGAGCGTGTATTTTTGCTACTTGAAATGTTGTACATGTATCTTCGGGGAACCAAACAATTGTTGCTTGTGTTCTCGTTGTAGGGTCGCAATAACCTTGATCATTTTTACAAGGTAATCGGATTCCTTGATAGATCATTGTATTATCTGATAAATCTCGTGTTAGTTGTATTTTTTCGAGTTGTATTTTCCAATCGAAAAACATTATTTCTTGGTATCCTTTATTTTTTGTGTCTGCTTTGCAGTTTGATGGGTCATTTATACCAATGTGTGGTATCCAATGTTTATCGTGTAGGTCATAGGTTAATCGTCCGTGTGCGCCGTTATACGGGTATTTTTCGTCTAGTTTTATATGTCCTTGGTGTCTTTCAAGTTGTGATTGATGTACAGAGTCTGGAAAAACTTGAAAATTAACTAACTTTCTTTGGGAGTTTTTATTTTGTGTGATGTTTAGTCTTAGTAATTCATTTTTACAATCGTCGGGATTGAGATGTAAAAGACGTTCTATATTACTTTGATAGAATGATTCGTGGTCAAGTCGGTTTTTGTTTCCATTCGAGACTTGTGAACAATGTACTTTCTTTTCGGAAAATGTTGCTGTGAATTTATAACCTGTAACTGTTGTTGCTCGGGCTTTTGAATAGAGTGTTGCTATTACATCTGTGGTTTCTATAGCTTGTGGTTCTGTTTCACATTGTGATACTTGATTTATTGCATATTTATGTAGTGTTTTTTGTTCATTTTCTTCACAGTCGTAATGTGTTACTAGTAAATCTTGTGGTCCTGTACGAGGAGAAGGGTTTATGTTTTGATTTGAGATTACTAGAAAAGGGAGTTGGAGAAAAATTAATAATTTTAGAATATACATGTGTATGATAATCCTGAGTATGGATTATAAAATGTAATGTAGCCAATTGTGTTTTTGGTATATCTGTCGTATTTGTATATTACTTCAGTAGTTATAAACGGTGGTGGTAGTGATTGAGCTGTTATGTTAGGTGGATTTAATGGGTAGGGATGTTGGGTAATATTATTTAACTTAACTGTGATTTCAAACTTTAACTGTAAACTGTTTTGTTGGAGTATTTGAATATTGTGATCACGGATATCGTTGTGAATATCTTGGCGATATTGTAATCTATTAAGTGCCCAGTTATGAAGGCGGTTACTTTCTTGGTGTTGTCCAAATAGTGGTGGAGGTGCTGTAAATGTATTCCAATCTAGTCTTAAAGGAATATTTATTGATGATTGTTCTCGATATCTGGCGTCGAGATTATTTGGAAAGTTTAAGTTAAAGGGTGGTGGTGAAAACTGGCTTATTGATGGTGTTGATGGTAGTGATAATGTTTCTGGTAGTGATGAGGATGTTGTTGTATCCGTAGAAATATCTATAGGGTCATTGACTAAATTTGGTTCACCTTGTGTAAATGAATGTGTAGTCCAATATGGTAGTCGTGATGCTTGGTTTGGGGGGTTAAAGGGATTTTCACGTATTTGTTCAGATGTTGGTGTTGAACCTAAGTAATCTGATGGTAGGCTTGAGGTGCTACGTTGTGAAAGAAGCGTAGGGGTTTCTGTTAATATACCAATGGGGTTTTCTGGAGTGTTTTGTGATGGGGATTGAGGTATATCAAAATAAACTCGGGGAGTTTGAAAATTTCTGTTTCGTCGAGGATGTATAATTTGTCTATTTATTTCGACTGTATTTTGGTTTTGACTAGAATTTTTTATTCTACTTAGTTCTTGTGGTAGTGTTGGATATAGGTTATATGTTGGTTCGCTTAAAGGTGCTTGTCGTTGAACTGGTTCTAGTGGTTCTGATAAACGAGCATGTCGTTCTTCAAAAGTGTATGGATTGTCTTGAAAAGAAATTCGTGTAGATGTTTGAGGATTTTGAGTAGTTGAAGGTGGTGTTTTGTTATCTTGGGATGATGTCGGTGAAGACTGATTCTGTGACTGTTGGGTAGCAATTTTTGATGGTTTTTTTTGAATTATTACTTTAGTGAGAAATTTTGTGTTTATTATAATATTCTTCCAAAAAAAGAATTAGAAGGACTGTTGCTAGGGCAAATGTGAGGATTGCTTTCTTTATACATTTACAGATGGTCAAAATGAGGGATGATAAGAATGCTATGAAAATTACAAACAATAAAAAAATATCGGTTCTACTGAAAATTGTTCGTATCATTTAGACAAATTGTATAAATCGTACCTGTGGATATAATCAAGGGTTTTGGAAAGTTGGAGGAATAGTTCGAGAATAGTGTAGAAAATTAAAAAAATGTTACAAAAAATGATTAGGATTATTAGAAAAGATTCAAGTATATCAAAAAGAAATATTATAAAGGCTTCAAGTATTGAAAAAAAATGTTTAAAATTTATAAGTATTTGAGCAACTGTTTGAGAGAAGAGCATTTAAGAAATGATCTCTTGGTCGAATATTTTTTGCTGTTTGAGGCGATTTTCTAGTGTGGTCGAATTATTTATTAGTTTTTTGACAAGTGGGTTGAGTTTTGTAAAAAATTGTTGGGGGCAATTTTCATGGTGACTGGGAGGTCGTCTTTTTCTTTATTTTTGTTTGTCAAATGATCCGGGGTATGGTGAGATTTTTATACTTTAGGCTAATTAAAATCTTCATTTTGTTACTTTAGGCTAAGTTATCAAATTTGTTTTGGGGGTATTCGTGGTCTGAGTTGGGGAAATATTGTTGATCTTTGGGTTATTAGATAAGGGAGGGGTACGGTATTATGGTGATATTTATTTTAGCTGTCAAGTTGGAGTGATTTGCTTATTTTTGACCTGGAGGTTGTAAAGTTATAGTTAGAGATGTGCCTGGAGTTCTAGATTATTCGTCTAATTGATCTTAGTTTGAGTTAGAGAAAGTGGCGGATTGGATGAATCCTATTGGTCTATTTTGAACTAGAATTATTGCGTACTTGTGAGCATGTTATTTTGAAAAATTGAAATGAAAAATGTTACGGAGGTTTCAAGATTGTGAAGTATGAAATCTTAAAATTACTTTTTAAATTCTACTTTCTTTAATATTTTAGATTGGGGGATGAACATTTTGTAGTTTTTACGTGGTTGATTTCGGAGTCTTGTTGTTTTTCTATGTTCAGATTTGTCTATTTCTTCTTGGGGTATTATTTGTTCTGTCATTTTTCTATTTTTTCTTTGTTTTGGAGATTCTTTATGGTTTTGTGTATTGTTTTTGGTGGCGGTTGGTTTTGTGTTTTGATTTTCGGTGGGGTTATCATTTTGTTCTGTGTTTTTCAGATGTGGTTCATTTTGAATGATTTTTAATCCTGTGAAAGAATATAATTGAGTTAATTCGCGGAGTGCGTATTCTTTTGGGTAATAAGGTAATAGGTTGTTTCGATGTTGAACGATTTCTTTTGTGTTTGAGTCGGTAATTTTATATGTGACATCAGTGGGTTTTGCAATTATTTGGTATGGTCCTTTTCGAAGGGGTTGTAATTTTTTAGAAATTCCTTTTTGAGTATTAAAATTAGGTATTAAAACAAATGTTCCAATTTTTAAATCGGAGGCTGGTGTAAAACGTGAATTGATTTGTTCATTAATGTTTTGTCTTTGTAATAACTTTTTTGTTATTTTTTGATAAATTTCATTGTGTTTTTTATCTCTATTTAGAATCCATTCGGTGTGTGTACCGGAGGCTAGTTTAAGAATTTGTGGGTGATGAAAATGATCTTCATCGTGTGTATGTAAAGGTAGGTTATAACAAATTGAGTCTTTATTTGGTTGACAATAACCTTGTGCGTTTTTATGAGAATTTGCTGTAAACATTATTGGTTTGCGTGGCTTTTGGTTAAAAACCATTTCGTATGGTGACATTCCTAAAGTTGTCGTTATTTGTGAATTATATGCTAAGGGAAATAATTTTACATCTGCTGACCATTCGGTATATTTTGTATCATTTCCGTTGATGATACATCTAAGATATTCTTGTAATGAACGGTTCATACCTTCGACTAAGCCGTTTGTCCAAGGTGCATGAGATGTACGTGGTTTGTGTTTAATGTTATATAAATGACATAGTGTGATAATTTCATTATTTATGAATTCTGTACCGTTGTCTGTAACTAAAATTTCTGGTAGTCCGAATTTTGCTATCCAGTGTTCATAGAGTGTTGTGTAAGCGTAATAAGCGTTACAATGTGGTACTGGGTTAAGTGCTACATAATGTGTAAATGCGTCAACAATTACCATAATGTAGGAGTTTCCTTCTGATGAGGGTGAAATTGGTCCCTTAGTATCAAATGAGATACGATGGTTAAAGTACAGACTTTGTCCTTTAAAATCTTGTTTTTGTGCTATTTGTTTTTGATTCGGGTAAGGTTTATTTAGTTGACATACTATACAATCATTGCATAGTACTTTTATCCAAATTGGTGCATTTGGGAAGTAAAAATTTTGTATAAAATTTGAATATGTTTTTTCTGATCCAGAGTGTCCTTTAATATTTTGTGTATGTGAAATATTAAAAGCTATAAGAATCATACTTAAAGGGAGACATGGAACTGTAGATTCATTTAGGTTATACTCTAAAAGGTCTGTATTTTCGTTAATTGTTGTGTTGTTAAATTTGCGAAAGTATCGGAGGAGTGTTTTGTTTCCTAGAATGGTTGAATCTGCTTTGATAGGTTTAGTTTTATATTTGTGCCATGATTTTAGTTGTCTAATTATCGGGTCAAGATTTTGATATTGTTTCAGTGTTGAAATTGTAATCGTTTCTGTTGGAGGGAGAAAAATGTTTTCAATTTCGAATTTAGATAAGGGTATTGTATCAAGTGGGTCGTGAAGGTCAAAAACTTGATTTATTGTGTATTTTGAATCATTTGTTTGTGGTCCTGATAAATTTATTTTATCAGTTAAATCTTCTTTTTCAATTAGTGGAAAATGGTCTTTTTTAGGCGGGTGTTGTTTTGTTCGTTTTTGTTGGGTGTTATTTTTGATCCATTGAGAATATGGGATTGGTTTGAAAGTTGATGTTCCAAGTAGATCAACTTCATAATGATTATTTTGACAATCTAAATAAAGTGGGAAATGTTGTAAATTATTTATTTGTGATTGTTCAATATCAGTTTTTACTGCATATTTGCATTCCAATCGGGGTGATGTTTCGTTTTCTGCAAGGTAGAATTTTATGTTTTTGGGTATTTCAACTGTTGTTTTTCGTGTAAGTAATTCAGGTGGTGTATTTCGACTTAAGGTGTCTGGTAATGCAAGATTTTTTCCTGCAGTCCAAACTATATGTAAGTTTGGAAATTTCATTAGAATTAGTTGAAATCTGTAAACTCGGTGGTTTGGGTTAGATTTTTGTGTAAAGAGAAAGATGATTGGTTTATGGTCTGTGAATAGAACTGTTGGATGTTTTGATCCAAGTATCAGAAATTCATATTCTGTCAGTGTATATATTATGGCTGTACATTCTCTCATTAGAGTTGAGAGTCGTAGCTCTGCTTGAGTGAATAATCGAGAATTTGCTGATATGAGGTTCATTTTATTTGTACCATTATGTGATTGTAATAGTGCTGCACCGATGCCAAAGTTCGAAGCATCGCACATTGCATAAAATGGTTGATTTGAGTCTGGAATTGTGTTTGAAATTTGTTCAGTTAAAAGTTTCTTTATTTCTTCAAATCGTGTTTGATGTTCTGTGTTCCATTCAAAGTTATTTTGTTGTCTAAGGATGTTATAAAATGGTCGTAGATATAATTGCATTTTATAAACATATTTACTTAAAAAGTTTAACATTCCAAGAAATTCTTGGATTTTCTTTTTATTTGTTGGTGGTTGAAGTTTTTGAATAGCGTCAATGCGTGATTTCAATGGAGTGATTGTTTTTCTTTCTATATTATGTCCTAAGAATTTAACTCTTGTCAAAAAGAAGTGTGATTTATCGGGGGCGGCCTTCAGATTTTCGTTCTGAAGTATTTGGTGATATTTTTCTAAAACATTGAACATCTCGTCTTTTGTTTGTGATTGCATAAAAACATCGTCTAAATAGGTGATTGCGTTTTTCTTGAGTATTAGTGGTCTAAAAATTTTGCTCATAAAAGCTGAAAATGCTGCTGGTCCTATGGATATTCCATAGAATAAGCGGTTGAATTCATATTGTTGGTTTCCTATAACAAATTGTGTTAAACGTCGTGATTGCTCATCTAGTGGCATTTGATTGTATGCACTATTCATATCGGCGGTTGTAAAGTATTTGCCGTTTATTTTTGTTAAAATAACTTGTATTGGTTCAATGGGCCAATTACATTTTGATTCATCTATGAGTGAATTAAGGTATCTAGCGTCGAGAACGATTTTTAATGATTCTCCTTTAGCTAGAATGATAACAGGGTTGATGAATGTGTTGCCTTTTGGTTGTTCTTCTTTGTTTACTGGTGATATAATGTTGTATTGTTCTAAAATATCGAGTAATCTGTTCACTTTATCATGTAAGTGAATTGGTACTTTACTTGCTCTCTGTTTTTTGAAAACTGCGTCTGGTTTTAACGGGAGATGTAGTGATGAACTGATTTTCCCAACATCGAATTTTGATGTTGCATAGACTGATGAATATTTAATTAGCTGTTTGGCTAATTTTTCGAATTCGTCTTGTGTTATTTGTGAATGTTGGAAATTAAACATTGTTAAAAATTTCTGTTGGTCCTCTGTGTAGTTACTTATGTTGAATGTAGGTTTGAAATATGGAGTTTTTGTGAAATAATCCGTATTTCTGTTTTCGTTACTTATTATATTATTTATAGGTAATTCTTCATTAAGAATTGTAGATTGGCAAATATCTAGTAATTGGAGTATATTATTTACGCGATAGGCTTTTTCGTGTATTGGTGATATTGTAGCGTTGGTTTCGCAGTATCCTAAAAGTCCTAAAGGTAATGTTACTTGGTAAGGTGTGTTGTTATAGACATGTAAAGAAATGATATCGGAATTCGAATTTTTCAAATATTTTATGGATGAGATTGTGATTTTGAAAAATTTATGAATAGGTTTGAATTCAAATTCTGACATATAAAATTTTTGTTTGTTTTGTTCTTTATCATATTGGTGAACTTGTTTGATTGAAAAATTATAGATATTTCCTGATAGTGGTTTTAGGTGTTTTCTTTGTTGGTTAAATATCGGGTAGAATTTTGAAAAGAATGGTGGTTGTTTATTTAATCTTTGAAAAAATGTTAAGGATGTTTCTTTTGTTTTTGTATATTTATCTTTGATTAATATTTTACTATTTAGTATGTTAATTGTTGGTATATACTTCGAAATAAATGGTATTCCAATGATATTATATTTAATGTCGGTGATATGGAATATTTGTTTAAATGGCTTATTTAAAATTTTGCTTTGTTCCATTGTTCTGGTGGGGAGGAGAAATAATTGGATTTTTCCGTAGTTTATCAATGTTGATCCTTGTGCTGTTGCTAACTTACTGGAGGTTTCAAGAGGTATTAACTTTGGGTGTAAAGTTTTTATTTCATTCCATGTGGGGATGTTTATTATGTTTGATTCTGCTCCTGAATCAATTAAAAAATCTATTTCAAGGTCTGGTGGTTGAAATTCTTTATTTCTTGGGCTTTCTAAGAGAAATGGTATTGTCCAAATTTTTTCTTTGGGTTGTTCTTTTTGTATATTTTGATAAATGTGGTTTGTATTCAAGCATTTTGTTTTGGTATTTTTATTGGTTTGATCTGTAGTGTTAATCTCGTTTGTTTCTTGCGTCGTTGGTGTGGAATTTATGGGTGTAGTGTAATAATTTTGAAGAAATTCTGATTGATTTTCATATATGTGTGATGAAAAGGGTTGTTCATATATGACAGATTCATAGTCATTTTCGACTTTTATCATATTGATAGAAAGAGTGTTTTCAGTATCACTTTCTGAATCTGATGATGTACAGTTTATTTGATTGAGTTGTAACGTATCAGTTACTGTGTCATCAATACCTGGAGGGTCTGATGTTGTTTCTGGATTAGATTTTACTTGATTAATATGTCTTTGATGTTTAGGTGTACTACTTCTGTGGCGATTATTAGAATTATTATAGTTATTATTATTCCGGTGTGGTGATTGGGAATAATTTCTATAACGATTATTATAACTTGGGTGTCGATTTTGTGAATTATTTCGCGATCTGTTTTGGTAATTATTGTTTGGTCTGTTATAGTTCGATCTATTATATGAGTTATTCCTTGATCGATTGTTCGGGTAATTCTGGTTTCGGTTGTTTGAATAACTTCTATTTCGATTATAGGAGTAGTTTCTATTCCTATTGTATGATGAATTTCGTGATTGGTTGTTTGGATAGTAGTTATTTCTTGATTGGGAATTAGATCTAGAAACAAATCGTTGTGTGTTTGAATTTGATCTGGAGTAGTTATTTCGACTATTTGGTCTATTGTAGTGATTTTGTGATGAATTATACGTGTTTCTTCGTTCTGGTGATCTTCCTCTATAACTTGAGTTATATGGTGATTGATTTCTTGTATAATTTGTATTGTTCGGGAGTGGTTTTCCTGAACTGTTGTTGCTGTGGACTGTTTTGTTCGGTAGATTTTGATCTTTTTTCATGTATTGATAGAATGATTTATTTGGTTCTTTATATTTTTGAGGTTTATTTTGATTGTCTTGCTGTTTTTGTCTACATTCGGAAATACTATGTCCGTATCGTCGGCAATAATTACACCATTTTTTGAAAGATGGTTTGCCTTTAAAGTTTGGGTTCTTTTCGTAGATATTGAGTATTTCAGTGATTTTTTCAACGAGGTCTGTCTCTGATTCTTGTATATTATTAATATTAGTGGGAGTCGTTTCAATTTTGTTAACGTATTGTAATTTCAGATTTTCCGTTTCTTCTAGTTTCATCGTGATTTCTGCTTGTTCTAATTTGTCTACTAGTTTTCGAAAATCTAAATCGGGTTCTCGAATTGAAGAAGGATGGGATGCTCTCTTTTTTATTGCTATTTTCCTTAATTGTGGTGTTAAGGTCATCATTAAGATTTCTGTCATCTTTGTGTTTTTATAGTCATGTGTATTTAATGAATATGCTTTTCGAACTAGTGTTTCGATTCGTACTGCTATTTGCTTGATGGTTTCGTTTGGTAATCTGCGAATTTCATTACATAAAACTCTTTGTTGTTGTTTGTTTCTTTCGGAGTCAAACATTTTTGAAAATTCTTGTGTAAATCTTTTCCAGTTTGATTTTATTTCTAGAGGTAGTACTGAAAACCATTTTTGGGCTGCGCCATCTAAGGTTGTTTGTATTAACGCTGTGCGTCGATGTATCCAGTTTTGATGTAGTGGCGTATTAATGGGTTCAGGTCCAATATTTAAAATCAGGTTTGCTGTTACTGCATTTAAATAATCTTCTACAGAGTATTCAGGGTCTGTTCCTGTGAAAACCATTAAAGGTTTGTTTGATGTTATTGATGATCCACCCATAAGGTATGGATTCATTGTCATTTGTAATGATTCTGCTGCATTTGGCATTTGAGAAAAATTTGAAAGTTGGTTTCTTGTTATTTCATGTTGTTGGAGATAATATGGGAGTGGTATTTCATTTTGCATTTGTGATGGTTGATACGAGTGTGCAGTCATTGGATTTTGTTGTTGAATTGGTTGAAAAGATTGTGTATTAATTGGATTTTGTTGTTGAATTGGTTGTTGATTTTGTGCATCTATTGGTTGTGGAGAAAAATTTCTATGATTTGTACGTGTTCTCTGTATTCCTTGTCTACGATATTCTTGAGTATTTGGTGCAAATATATCTGGTTGTAAGAAATCATCATCTGAGGATAAATAATCCATTTGATAAGATGTTTGTTTTTTATTTTTATTTTGTTGAAAAAATGGGTAATTTTCACTGTGATCCTGTGGAGGATTTGGTTGAAGATTTTTGGAATTATATTGGGCCGTTGGGTTATCCCAGTTTCGAGGTTTTGTATATTGATTAAAATTTCTTTGTGGTTGATAATTTGTTTTTGACGGATGTGTATAATTATAATTATGGTCTGCAAAGTTGTTTCTAGTGAATGTTTTGCGTGTTTTTGATGGTATTGTCATGGGTCTATATGTTTGGTAATCCATATGTGAATATTTAGGAGCAACCGAAGGTTTAACGGTTGATTGTAAGGTTACCTGTGTTTGTGAAGGATTTGTATTTCTTGGTGTTGTTAAATTTGGGCGTATTGGTGAAATACTTTGTTGTGTAGTTGTTGTGTGTACAATTTCTTCATTTATGAAGTGTGATGGTGTCTGTATATCTTGTTGAGTAAGATTCCTAGTTCCATTGAGGTTTTCGTTGTGTATGACTGTAGAGTTTAAACTATTATTTTGTGTATCGGGTAAAAATGTATTATAGTTTAATGGTGTTGCATCAATGGTTAATGGTATTACTTTTACATAATCTCTTATGTAAGATATCGTACTTATTGCTTGACTTGAGATTGATTGTGGGAAGCTTATAAATGCGGGATGAGACCATTCGGGGTCCCAAACATAATCTGATTGTTCTGTGATAGCGGTATCATCGTTCGAGTTTTGGGGTCTAAAATTTTTTCTTGCTTGTGCAATTAAATCAATATTGTGTGTGAAGTAATCTATTATGAACCATGCCAAAATTTTTTGTAGATCGTGTTTTGTATGTTGTGAAACGTCGTCTTTCGTGAAATTTTCTTTAATTATGTTTAAATAACTAGAGAGTAGTGTGATTTCATGTCGTACTCTTAAATGTTTAGATGTTTCTGTCGGTGAGACATTTGTTATTGGGATTTCGTTTTCTAATATTGAAATATAACTATATATTATTGCGAAAACTTCATTGGTGAATATGGAGTTTGCTCTTTGTGAGTTATGATATTGGATGCTTTTTATATATTCTGAAAAAACTTTTGAAAATTCTAAATCAAGATCGTCTGTTTGAATTGTATATTTTCTATTATTATGGTTTGGTGAGGTGAATTCTATGGAGTAGATTCCATATTGTTGTGTTATGTTGCATATATCTTTTAGATAGTGATCTATGATTTGTCTTTTGATTTTTACATCGGGGAACTCTGTTTTACATGGACTGATTCCGGGTTCAAATAAATTTACGAGTAAATTTTGACAAAATATGTGTTGTCCTCTATCAGTATCTGCGTCTACTATAAAAGGAAAGATTTCATCATCATCTGGAGTTTCTTCACCTGGAGTGTGCGTTGAGCTCATTTTTTCATTCGATGACTGTTAATATGTAATTATTAATGTGTCGAATTGGTTGATTCCAATTGTATAAATGTACTGGTTTGTGTTTGTACTGCTTTTTTATTCTTCTTTTTCCTCTTTGTGATGAATTTGAAGTTGTTTCTGAGTCAGAGAAATATAATTGATCGTGAATTGGGCAATTTTTATCTATTGATTCTTTTAGTTTGTAAAGTTCGTCTAAACTGTTGGTTTCTGATTCTGAAAATGCGTTTCGATTTTTTGAAAATCTTTTTCGTGTTATTTGTCTTTGTTTCGTTATTATTTTTCTTTTTAGTGTTTGTCGTTTTGTTCGAATGTATCCAACTGTTTGTGTATGAGGTGTGATTACAAGGTCGTATTTTTTGTTATCTATTTCACAATTGTGTAAAACGATTGTTTGTTTATTTCCTAGGTTTTTAAATGACATAAGGTTTAGAATGACGGATGCAAAGGGTTGTTAAATGATTTCTATTTTCCTAAACTGTTAGTTCTTACGATTTTTTGGTTAGCTTAACCTGGGTCTATTTGTTCAGGGTTGGAGAGAAAAGTATATCGATTCCGAAGAATGATTTTTTACTTTCTCGTGGCTAGTATAAGTTAAGGTGTTAACTTACTTAATCTTACTTAGGGGTAGTGATTGTGTTCAAGGGTTGGAGAATAGTAAATCGATCCACAAGGTTCAGGTATAATTAGAACGCGAGTAGTTCGTTAGATACTATTTTAAACTTACTAAGTCTAAGATTTATCCTGGGTCTGGTAAGAGGGGGGGTCAAGTGAAGGATGAATAACCGAAGTTCTTCACTGTTTATCCTAATTTGAATGATTAGTTTTGTTTAAAAATTTCTATTAGTCTTAGGTCTTTAGAAAGGGTTGGGTAGTGAATCGACGTTTGAGGTCGTTAGACACTAATTAAGTGGGTGGGGGAGAACAAAGTTGTTCTGTTTGATCCAAGGATAAGCCTTGATGATCAAATTTGAAATTTAATTAAGTAGAAAATGATTTAAGATCCAAGGATAAGCCTTGATGATCTGGTTTTAAAATTAAGTGAATTTAAGTTTTATTAAAATTTTAAATGTGTGTAAAGGAAGAATTTAGTGTTTTGATGATATTAGTGGGTTTATGATTGCTGTTATGTTTTAGATGATGAAGCTGGAACAACAGGATGATTTATGATTACTAACCATTTATTGTCATGCTACTAATTTTTATTTTTATTTTCCAATAAATATTTTTCAAACATGTTTTGTATAATACTGCAGAGTTTTAGGAAAACGATCTTAGATCTTTTTATCAATCGTTATTGTATATTAATAAATTTGTTTAGCGCCTGAAATGATTTTGAAGCGTAACTTCAAGGTTTTATGTTTGCAAATGGAAATCTAAATTCATTGCAAGTAGTATTCGAAATATAAAAGTTTGTTCTGGTTTTTGCCGAACTATCATATAACTATACGGCAAGTTTCTACTTTGTCGTATGTCGTCTTTGGTTCGAGGTCTTCTTCCAATTCCGGGTAGTTCTGTTATGGTTCGGAATATTGGCTCTGATCTATTGAGTCGTAGAGACATTTCGATTAAATTATTGTCGTATAACATTTTTGTAAATGTTTTTGTCTAATTTCTAATCTATTTTGGTTAATTCTAATCTATTAAGGTCTTGTTCGAGACTTATGGTCGCACCAGATGAGTTAGGACCGAAGTGTAACTCATAGAGTAATTTCGGATAGGGTACACCGTCTGCTCGTCACGCTATCTTATTTTCGGCCGGATAGATTCGTGCAACTTCTTAGTCTAATACCGATCCTAATCTTACTCTTATACTATCTAGTCTCAGGTTGTTTAACTAGTCTCTGCTAGGCTCAATAGATCTAGGGTATACTGGTTTATTGCGGCTGCTGAAGTGCTCGGGAGAGTCCAACTAATTTCTAAGTTAAATTCAAATCTCTCTGGTGCTGAAATTACAAGTAACTTCAGCACTTACAAATAAGTGGGTTGTTAGTTAGATGGATCATGATTGGTTAATATTAAATACTTTACATTGGTAAAACATTTAATTTATCCAATCATAAAATGTAGTTTAGATCAGGTTCCAAAACCACCCCCGCACCTGATCCCCAAACCCCCCTCCATATATACAATAATGCTGGAAGGCTTGCGGCAAAATCATCTCAAGGCCAGTTATATGCAAATCAAACAACAATGACATCAAACAGTCTCTTGGGGTACGTTTAGGTAAAGTTTTTTATCCACTCCGAGGCCATTTTGTTTTCTGTTGTTTTCTGCATTCTATTTGTGAAAAAAAACTTTCAATCATTTTAATGGTTTATGTATTCGAAACCGATGAATGAAAGTTCACAGAGCAGTGTCTCAAAATTGGCACAGTCAAATGCTTTTGATATCTCTAGGAGCCAGACAATAACAAATTTGTTCTGCTTCCTCTATTTTTTTTGGAAGTTTTTAGTACAAAGTAATTATAACGAATCTTGAGTGTGATATGGGTGACTTGAACTCAAAGCAATATAGACCAAAAAATTGCTCAGGTTCTCTTATTCCATCTTCGATGCACCATGCAGCAGGTTTTGATGGAGCTGGTAGTGTTTAATCACTGTTAGTTCCTATGTTGCTTATATTCTATAAACTTGTTATTGAAAGTATTTTTTAGAAAAAAGCTAAAGAAAATGTTGTAGGGAGTTACGCGTAGAATTTATTCTACAGTTTCTTCGAGGTTATATCATTTTGTAGACCAATTGTTGGTATATTTTCATGTGCTCTTTTTTGGAAGCGTACGCGTCTTCTCTTTGCACAAGATTTTTTTTGAAAAATTTCATAGATTCAATTGAGGTTTATGGTTTGAGAAAGCTTTTCCTTTGTCTTAAGTCAACACTTTTTTGAAAGCCAGCGGTTTTTTCTTCATACAGTTTTATAGCAAGAATTTTTTATTACTATCATGTAAAACTCAGACAATTTGGCCGAACCTTTTTTTAGCGTCTGTAAGAGAATATTCAATGAATTAAGGTCATTTGGAGTTAGAACACTGTCTACTTTCAGTCAGTTTTTCTTTAGTTTTTGCAAAATTTATTTTCTAATCTTTCACCTTCAGTGATTTTTTTTTCGCACAAATTATCACAATTTTTGATAGCAAGTTCAAAAAAAGACCTGATCTATTTGACCAAATGCAATTCTCATGAGTTTGTTTTCTTTTTTTTTGGTAATTTAAAATTCATCCGACGTTTACCATGCTTAACTTATGGGCTATTGAGCTGGTATCCAGTGTCGGATTGAAGACTCAATTAGGCTTTATTTTTTTGACAACTTAAAGCATCTCCACGCGTTTTGTTTTCAATATTTCGTACGCAACTGAGAAACTGAATTTTTTGACCTATCACAGATTCTGAAAACTCTCCGAAGTCTTTTACAATTTTTTGGTCAATTTTGACCAGTTCCAATACTTTAGTGCACCAATATTCGGTTCTACGTCTCCATGACAATTTAAAGCTTCAATACTTTCGTCATATTTTAAGAAAACAAACACCACTCGAAATAAATAGACAAATTATACATACAAGACGAAACAGAAATTTTCAAACTCCCAGAGTACAATTTAATATACCTAAATCGCCAACATCAAACCCCTTAGACCTTTCTAGTAGCACACTACCAGACAAACCTCCAACTGCTTCACAACAAAGCACTTCAAATAAACCATCAGACTACTTAGGTTCAACCCCCACATCAGAACAAATTAGAGAAAACCCTTTTAATCCCCCAACAACCACAGAACGTCTTCCATATTGGGTAACGCATACCTACACCCAAGGTGAACCGAATATAGTAAACGACCCAATTGACGTTTCATCTGATACAACACTATCAACTTTACCAGAAACATTTTCCCTTCCTTCAACACCTTCTTTAAGTCAAATATCCCCATCAATTTTTCCCGTAATTTTTCCCACAAACCTTGATTCACGATATCAACAACAACCATCTCATAATATACCACTACGATTAGATTAGAATACATTCGTAGCACCCCAACAATTATTTGGTCAACATCAAGAAAGTAGCAGACTACACAACTGGGCACTAAATAGATTACAATAACGACAAGATATCCACAAAGATATACAAGAACATAACATCCAAATACTACAACAAAGCAGTCTCACACTAAAATTCGAACTTACTGTAAGATTAAACAGCATTGGTGAACACCCATTTCAGTTAGCCCCTCCTAATATTACAGCTCAATCTTTACTTCCTCCATTTATAACAACAGAAATAATATGTAAATACGATAGATATACAAAAAAGACAATCGGATATATAACTTTTTATAACCCCTACTCAGGATTATCATACACATGTATATTCTAAAGATATTAACATTTCAACGCCTTCTTTTTCTCATTTTTTCCGAACCAAATCGAAATCCTTCTCCTCGCATAGGACCTCAGGATTTTTTATTAACACACTACGATTGTGAAAAAAAAACGAACAAAAAAACACTACATAAAAATCCTATCAATCAATTGACACAATGTGAATCCAAACCACAAGCTATAGAAATCACAAATGTAATAGCTACCTTATACTCAAAAGCCCAAGCAGCAACACTAACAGGATACAAATTTACAGCAACATTTTCCGAAAAGAAGTACATTGTTCACGAGTTTCAAACGGAAATAAAAACAGACTAGACCACGAATCATTCTATCAAAGTAACATCAAAAGATTATTACATCTCAGCCCTGAAGACTGTAAAAACGAACTAAAGCGTCTAAACTTTACACCAAATATAGGCACAAACAGAAAACTTGTAAGTTTTCAAGTTTTTCCAGATTTAGCACATCAAGCCGAACTTGAAAAACACCAAGGTCACATATGACTAGATACAAAATTCCCCTTCCATGGAGCACACGTAAGATTAACATACGATCTTCTTGATAAAAATTTGATACCACACATTGGAATAAAAAGTCTTTCAAATAGCAAAGCAGATACAAAAAATAAAGGATACCAAGAAATAATGTTTTTCGATTGGAAAATGCAACTTGAAAAAGTACAACTTAGACGCGACTTAAAAGAAGACAAAATACTTTATCAAGGACTTAGAATCCCTTGCAAAAACGACTAAGGATACTGCGATCCTACAACACGCACACAAGTAACCATTGTTTGGTTTCCCGAAGAAACCTGTACAATATTCCAAGTAGCAAAAATAGACGCTAGAATGATTAAATTTCACCAAAAAGGTGTAAGCCGTGTCCAGATCAGAAGTGAAAATCATAAGTTTAGAAACATCCACGATAAAGAAAATAAATTAACACGATCTAAAATACACCCAGAAACAGAACTTGCATGCAAATACAACAAACCAATTTACAAAACACAATATTCAGAAAATCTTTTCGAATACGAAAACAGTTTCGACATGAATACAGTAAATTTCATCGTACACCCGATGGTCACATCTCACTCATTCACTGATGAAAACTCATACGTTTCAGTAAAACTTGAAAAGAGTACAGGACAGATCGGTGGAAAATTAAAACCACAAGACAATGAAAGTACACGATTAAAAGAACTATCACTTATGAACAGCACAAATTTTGGCGCAACTTATTGTGAGATACAATTAGACATGAAATTAGACTACACAATAAGCAGAATTTTTCGAGAAATGTCATTATCAGAACTAGAAACACTACATCAATTATGTGAACTTGAAAGAACACAAATTCTACAATCACTAGCATTAGCAGTTCTAAAAATATCATATGCAGGATATTTATTATCCGGAAATAGATCAATTTTCATTAATTATGAAGATAATTTTTTATGGTATTACACTTGTACCAAAAAAGTATCACCCTTATACGTTTTTGAAGATAAACGATGTTATAAAAGAGTCTCAATATTCTACAAAAATAAAGTAAATTTTGTTGATACACTTTCAAGAAGAACTTATTTTTGGGATACAGCAGTCCCATGTGGATCAAAAATAGCCACAATGTTGCACAACTAAACCCTGACAAAGACAAATGCTAACAAATACTACGTACTCACACCATATCCAACGCTCATGCCACCACTAAAAAACTTTTCACCTGAAAGTATTAGAGCTATTACTTGGAACTTCAGCACCAGAGCATTTTGAATTTAACTTAAAACTTAGTTGTTTTCTCCAAGAAACCGACTCGTAACAAAACCAGTATACTCTAGATCTATTGAGACTAAGAGATAAAAGAGTAAGATTAAGATCGGTATTAGACTAAGAATTTGCACGAATCTATCGGGCCAAAAATAAGATATCGTGACGAGCAGACGGTGTACCTTATCTGAAATTACTCTATGGGTTGGACATCCATCCCAACTCACTTTCCTTTGTTTTGAGTCAACACTTTTTTGAAAGCCAGCAGTTTTTTCATCATACAGTTTTATAGCAAGAATTGCTTATAACTATCATTTAAAACTCAGACAATTTGGCCGAACCTTTTTTCTGCGTTTTTAAGAGAATACTCAATGAATTAAGGTCATTTGGAGTTAGAACACTGTCTACTTTCAGTCAGTTTTTCTTTAGTTTTTGCAAAATTTATTTTCTAATCTTTCACCTTCAGTGATTTTTTTTTGCACAAATTATCACAATTTTTGATAGCAAGTTCAAAAAAACCTGATCTGTTTGACTAAATGCAATTCTCATGAGTTTTTTTCTTTTCTTTTTGGTAATTTGAAATTCATCCGACGTTTACCATGCTATTGAGCTTGTATCCAGTGTCGGGTTGAGTACTCGATTAAGCATTATTTTTTGGCAACTTAAAGCATCTCCACGCGTTTTGTTTTCAATATTTCGTACGCAACTGAGAAACTGAATTTTTTGACCTATCACAGATTTTGAAAATTTTCCGAAGTCTTTTACAATTTTTTGGTCAATTTTGACCATTTCCAATACTTTAGTGCACCAATATTCGGTTCTACGTCTCCATGACAATTTAAAGCTTCAATACTTTCGTCACATTTTGGAGGATGGATATTTGCCTAATTATCACTGTCTATAGCAGACTTGTCATATTGAACGAATCTGGAAATCTTTTTGAAACAGCATGTAAACACCTACATTGATTACTTTATCGCGTTATTGATTACTTTTTGTGCTGTTTTGCTAATCAAAAAAGACAAACTGACAATTTATATTGGATGTTATCAGAAAAAACTTTGCATGGGCCTGATTTAAAGGAGTTTTTATAGCTTTTATTGCAGCTCCTTTGGTTTAATGAAGTCTTTTGTATCATACAGAAAGAGGCAATATTGTACAGGGACTCACTTAACAGTAAAAAACCAAAATTTTCCAAAAAACGTATTTATTTCATGTATCAATTTATTAATGAGTAACTTTTTACAAAAATTTTTTAGAGATGTTCTCATGCCTTTTTTCTATTGCATTACAAAAAGCATTTTTTGTTGGATCAGCATGGCTATTGTTTCGAGCGAATGGAAGAAATTGACACAAGTTTTTGTTGTTGCTTTAATATCAGAGATTTATTTAACCGGAGGTGAAGCGGAGCTTCAAATCACTAGCAATAACTCATAGAATTAGGATTGCAAGCTAACAGACCAGGAAAGCAAGAAAAGCTTTTAAGTTGAAACAAAAATTGAAAATGTTTCGAAGTAAGCACATTTAAAAAACTTCACAATTTGCCTTGAGTGATGTTATATTTGCAGAAAACACATCAGAAACACAATCGCAGGCGTTTAATTAAGCAGCAAGTGAGCCGACAAAACTTGAGTAATTTCCCTTGGAATCCAAAAGAAAACTTTTGTCATGAACAAACTATGAAATAATTTTTCTATTCAAAGATTTTTAGCTATTTATGCGACCTGGAGAGGAGCCGTAAAATTAAAGTTCCCTTGAAACAACCCAAAGTTAAGCCACTAAACTGATATGATATCAGCCGAAACATTTCGGGCGATTAAAATTGGGCAAAACAACAAACAAAGTATAGGAAGTCGAGGTTAGTAAGACTACAAATTGTAGAAAAAATCAAAACGCTAAAAACAAGTTTTATAAAATTTGAGTACAACAGAAAACTCTATGATGTCGCAACTAAACTGACAAACTATAAGCAGATAAATAATACTCCGATAGTTTTTCGAAACGGAAAATTTCTCGTTTGAAAAAAAAAAACAGAATATTTTGAGTCACTGGTCATATCCAAACCCAGCGTTTTTGCTGCACCAGGCTTAACCTAGGCCAACTATGCCGGAGACGTTTAAATATTTGAATTCATTATCAACCGAGATACCAAGTGACTCAAAAGATTCTGTTAAACAAAATGGTAACCAGAAAAAGTCAGTTTGCGATTTGCTAACGCTTGCTTATTGCAAGAATAAAAATGAAGTTCATCAAAATCACGAATAAGGACTTTAATGCATTTTAAGTTTTATAGATTTTGCAATGAATTAGCCCTAAATGGTTTCAGGTACTTGTTTTTTTTCTGATCATTTTGGTCCGGTTGCTTATTTTGTTATTTGATGGTATTTACTGGGCAAACAAAAAACTCGATATCGCTGTCAAAAATTCTTTCCTAAACTTTCTGAATAGATTGGATTATAAAAGAAATTTTTTGGTTTTGAGTTAGAAAGACATTGCTCGGTTTGCTTCTAAACCCCAGTTTGCAGATTGATGTCACCAGATGATGATACTGATGGAAAACTAGATAAGAGCCCCAAGATCAGCCATTTCCACTGATTTGTTCCAAATTTGCATCCAAAGCAGAAATCTATCAAAAAAGCTAATAACATGGTCTTGTTCATGTGTTTTTAAAGGGTTAAATCATCTTAATCAATGGTCGAGAGGAGTTAAATCAAAAAATTTTTAAAAAGTTATCAGAAAAACCATACGATTAAAAACAGTTCACCACTTGTTATAATTGAGACAAGGGCACAAAGTGTTGTGATTAAGAGAAGTTCAGTATGTGATTTAATTATGAGAAGGTAAGAAACATTTCAACTTTTAAAACTTTGTTTCTTTAAATTTTTCTTCAAAAAAAAACTGTGACGCAATTGTCGCCTATCACAAAATGTCACTTGTTACACGCTTGTCGCTAATTCTATTGTGTCGTTTCGGTGCTTCTATTATACGTGAAAAGAATATTTTTTTTACTTTTAATAGAAACAGCTACACAATAGAACTAGCGACAACAGCGTAACGAGTGACATTTTGTGATAGGCGACAAGTTGTGTCACAGTTTTTCTATGAAGAGCAATTTAAAGAAGCAATGGAAACTCTAATTAAGTTAAAAGGAAACAAAAACTATAACTCAAAGGCACTAGCTAGTTCATTTAGTGAAAAGTTTATCCAATTGTTCTGATAGTGTCTTAGTATATCTGACAGTCGTAATTGCCAACTCTCAAAGTTTGCTGCCTTTAATAACTTTTCTCTGGGCTTTATTCGCACAAACTAACCTTCAGCCAAATTTTGTTTTTGCACCAAAAAAATCGAAGAGTTTATGGATAGGGAAGTGTGCAAGGCAAACCTCTTATTTCGATGAGCAAAAGAATGAATTTCAATAAAAAGATGATTCAGAACCACAGTGCTGTTTTAAAATGTCCGGTCACAACCACAGTGATCACAACCACAGTGCTAATTTAAATTGTCCGGACAAAACGCATTAATTTTGAAAAACAAAACGCGTTTTTCGCAAATTGGCTTGAATTTAGGTAAAAAGTAATTAAAACATTTTAACTTGTTTAAAATTGTGGCAGAATTTACATGGTGCAATTTGTTTTGCAAATTTTGGGACAAAATGTTTTCCATAAAAATGATCATTTTTTTAGTCAATTAAAAATTAAGTCCAAACTACCGAGCTAATCATTGACATAAATATATCAAAGTTAGTCTTTTACGTAGCCTAACAAACTTTCATAATGAGATATAATCTTAAAAGCATTGTTCAAAAGGTTTTAAAAATGCTTTTAAATGGAAAAATTCATGTTTTATATATTAAAAACGATCATCTTGGCCTATCAAACAAAAATAAATTAATTTTTATTTTTACTTCGTTTCATTAAATTTTTCTTCAAAAAAAAACTGTGACGCAATTGTCGCCTATCACAAAATGTCACTTGTTACGCGGTTGTCGCTAATTCTATTGTGTCGTTTCGGTGCTTCTATTATACGTGAAAAGAATATTTTTTTTACTTTTAATAGAAACAGCTACACAATAGAACTAGCGACAACAGCGTAACAAGTGACATTTTGTGATAGGCGACAAGTTGTGTCACAGTTTTTCTATGAAGAGCAATTTAAAGAAGCAATGGAAACTCTAATTAAGTTAAAAGGAAACAAAAACTATAACTCAAAGGCACTAGCTAGTTCTTTTAGTGAAAAGTTTATCCAATTGTTCTGATAGTGTCTTAGTATATCTGACAGTCGTAATTGCCAACTCTCAAAGTTTGCTGCCTTTAATAACTTTTCTCTGGGCTTTATTCGCACAAACTAACCTTCAGCCAAATTTTGTTTTTGCACCAAAAAAATCGAAGAGTTTATGGATAGGAAAGTGTGCAAGGCAAACCTCTTATTTCGATGAGCAATAGAATGAATTTCAATAAAAAGATGATTCAGAACCACAGTGCTGTTTTAAAATGTCCGGTCACAACGACAGTGATCACAACCACAGTGCTAATATAAATTGTCCGGACAAAACGCATTAATTTTGAAAAACAAAATGCGTTTTTCGCAAATTGGCTTGAATTTAGGTAAAAAGTGATTAAAACATTTTAACTTGTTTAAAATTGCGGCAGAATTTACATGGTGCATTTTGTTTTGCAAATTTTGGGACAAAATGTTTTCCCTAAAAATGATCATTTTTTTAGTCAATTAAAAATTAAGTCCAAACTACCGAGCTAATCATTGACATAAATATATCAAAGTTAGTCTTTTACGTAGCCTAACAAACTTTCATAATGAGATATAATCTTAAAAGCATTGTTCAAAAGGTTTTAAAAATGCTTTTAAATGGAAAAACTGATGTTTTATATATTAAAAACGATCATCTTGGCCTATCAAACAAAAATAAATTACTTTTTATTTTTACTTCGTTTCTTTAAATTTTTCTTCAAAAAAAAAACTGTGACGCAATTGTCGCCTATCACAAAATGTTACTTGTTACGCGGTTGTCGCTAATTCTATTGTGTCGTTTCGGTGCTTCTATTATACGTGAAAAGGATATTTTTTTTACTTTTAATAGAAACAGCTACACAATAGAACTAGCGACAACAGCGTAACAAGTGACATTTTGTGATAGACGACAAGTTGTGTCACAGTTTTTCTATGAAGAGCAGTTTAAAGAAGCAATGGAAACTCTAATTAAGTTAAAAGGAAACAAAAACTATAACTCAAAGGCACTAGCTAGTTCATTTAGTGAAAAGTTTATCCAATTGTTCTGATAGTGTCTTAGTATATCTGACAGTCGTAATTGCCAACTCTCAAAGTTTGCTGCCTTTAATAACTTTTATCTGGGCTTAATTCGCACAAACTAACTTTCAGCCAAATTTTGTTTTTGCACCAAAAAAATCGAAGAGTTTATGGATAGGGAAGTGTGCAAGGCAAACCTCTTATTTCGATGAGCAATAGAATGAATTTCAATAAAAAGATGATTCAGAACCACAGTGCTGTTTTAAAATGTCCGGTCACAACCACAGTGATCACAACCACAGTGCTAATTTAAATTGTCCGGACAAAACGCATTAATTTTGAAAAACAAAACGCGTTTTTCGCAAATTGGCTTGAATTTAGGTAAAAAGTGATTAAAACATTTTAACTTGTTTAAAATTGTGGCAGAATTTACATGGTGCAATTTGTTTTGCAAATTTTGGGACAAAATGTTTTCCCTAAAAATGATCATTTTTTTAGTCAATTAAAAAATAAGTCCAAACTACCGAGCTAATCATTGACATAAATATATCAAAGTTAGTCTTTTACGTAGCCTAACAAACTTTCATAATGAGATATAATCTTAAAAGCATTGTTCAAAAGGTTTTAAAAATGCTTTTAAATGGAAAAATTGATGTTTTATATATTAAAAACGATCATCTTGGCCTATCAAACAAAAATAAATTACTTTTTACTTTTACTAAGATGATAAACTTTTGTTTGTTAGACTAGGTTAGAGGCTAACTTTGATATCATTATGCCAATGACTGATTTATTAATTTTACTTTAATTTTATATTGAACAGAAAGATTTGAAAATAATACGTTTTGGTGAAAAGTTTTGGGCCCAAAATTTGCAGAACAAATTCCACCTTATTTATTTTGCTAAAATTCCAAGCAAGTTTTGTCCTATCACTTCGCACTTAATTTCAACCCAAATCGAGAAAAATGCGTTTCAAACTTCAAGTTGAAATAAATTGTTTTGTCTAAATTATCTATTATATGTACAGTTTATCGCCAAAAAGACTCATACAGACCTAAATTTTACTTTCAGCAGTTTGTCGGTTTACTTTCAGCGTACTGGCTACTTTTCCAAAGGTCCAACCTTGTTGTTGTAAGCCAACAATTTTAAACTTCGTTTCTAAACTCAACGCGTTGCGTTCAACCATGTTTCTGAACTAACTGATTAAATCCCGCAAAAGCGCACAAAAACGTGGAAGAATTTCATGTCAAAACTTACAGGCCACATTTTTTAGCTCAATTACTAAATAAAACTAATAATATTTTATCTAAAAAACGGTTTTTCAACAGACACTTAGAGAAAAAATGACTGCATGAGTCTTTTTGCCGAGATAGTGTAAATAAAAAACTAATAATCTAAAAATCTGTTTAGCCAGATAGTTTATATCAGCACTGTTCTTTCATAAACTATGAATCAGATATTTTAACTGGTTGACTGTCTCAGATGCTTCTGATAAGTCTATCAGCACCAGTGCAACAAATTTTTTCTCATTTAATTATTTTATGAAAGTCTCAGCACAAGTAATCTCAGCATTTTGAGTAAGTTTGCGTGGTCTGAACCCAAATTGGGAATGCCTGTTGTTTTGTGATACTTTGTAACATTTTAAAATATTTTTTGAGTAGTTAGTTTTTTTCTAACGATTGTTAAGCAAACATAATTATTTTAGCAAAATTAGCAATTCTCAAAGCTTTTGTCTTCGCACTCATCCTACCACGCAGAAAAAACGGCACACATAAAAAGTGTGTTTTTTGTTTCTGGTTTTATGTGGTTTGATCTTTTTTTTGTGGTATTTGCCCATAAAAACGGCTACTTTTGCTACCATTTTGCGTCTGTTACGAATCACAGGTTGTTACGAATCATCGCCTCCCAAATGGGGTCTAGGGGTCTGGGATTGATTTTCAAAAACGCTTTGTCGATCTTTTTTGAGGTCAATTAAATTGATTTACTGAGTTCTCTTTTCTGATTTTCTCATAAAACACCTTAGTTTACCTATTTATTAAAAAACAGACCAAGAGCGCCATCTGTGGGCCAACTTTTGGAAAGTTTTGACCAAAGGATTGCGTTTTTGGGGAACTCTCTCGCTTAAAATTAGCAGTAATTAACGCCGATATTTGACCAAATAGAATCACCGTGGATCGAAAAAAAATTGTCGCAAAAATTTATTAAAAATGAAATTTTCCATTCGTTGAGAGCTAAATTGAAGCTAGAAAAAATAGAAAAAATTATGATTTCTTTCAATATTCAGATGAACACAGACGCAAAACATTTGTTTGTGTTTATATATTTTGTTAACAGCAACAAAAAGTTATTCAATTATGACTCATCGTTGCGAAAAAGATGACAGAGTACATGGTCACTCCCAGCATGTAAATAAAACCGATAACTATATCAAATTTTCGATTTGTTATCTTCTTCTTAGTTTTATTCAAACAAACACGATTTGTAAGCTCTTTTAATGCCATATTTGTGAAAGTTGATTCGAACGCTGCAACTTGGCTTTCATCTTTGCTGTTGTTGTTGATCTTGACAAAATTAACGGAAACTGTTGCCAAAACCAATGATATGCACGACAAAAGAATGCTGGATAGTATATATGTGAACAACTTTGGAAATGTTTTTGATGTCATTGGAATGAAATCTGTAAAAATGGTCAAGTTAACACAAAGCGAAAGTGTAACCGTCACACCAAAGCTCAGTTTTTCCCCGATTTCTCCAGGGATGAAGAAAGTGAGTGAACTAATTCCCAGAAGTAAAACAGTGGGAATTACTAAGTTAACCACGAAGTAAGTTTGGAGCCGTTTGAAAGTCACAGTAACCACAGCATCACTGAATGATCCGTCTAATGAGGTCATATTTCGCTCTCGACACGAAGCTTCTAAAAATAAATCTTGGATAAAAATTGAAGCAAATAATTGACAAATTATATTAACACAAAAATACATTTTTTTAATCATTTTTGCCAAATATTGATTGCATTGTTGCAAAACATACTAGAAAATTTACAAAACTTATTGTTGCGAAAGAGGAGGTGTTTTTCTTCAGTCATTTTTTGACTTATAAATAAAAAATTTTGACTATTTTTTTAATCGATCTGAAAAATATTGTTTTCCGGAGCTCAAATAGGAACCCAATTTCACCCTTGATCATTTTTTGCAAGGCGATAACGCTTTTAAGTTTGCTGTATTTTGAATAATTACCGCGCCCTAAATTTCGTTCTTATAACACTCTTAATCGGAGGAATAAAGCGTTCCAAATTGAAGCAAGACTGCTCGTATCAAGGCGAAGCTCTGAATGTTCCGACTGCCTTTTAAGGTTTATGGAGCAGCAGTAATAACATAAAAAATTAAGGGAAATAAAATAAAATGAAAATTTTTTTAAATGTGAAATTTTTTTATGAAAATCATCCCCCCACACGCCATATAAAGTACAAAAAGATAGATTTCCTTCCTTGCAACAAATCAATTATGGCAAATAAGCTTCGTTCAACCAATTTGGAACGATTTATAAGACGGATTAAATCTCCGTTTACGCGTTAATAGCGCGAATTATATCGCGCGTTAATTGTCCCAAATTGGTCAAAATGGCCAAAATGGCAATCTTTAAACCCTCATAATTTTACGCAAAATGATTACAGGTAAAATATCTTTTCAAATTTAAGCTCAGGACAACAATGGCTTTCGAATGATATTAAAAAAATTCCGTCAAAAATGGCTAGTTAAAAATTCGAAATTTGTCTGAAGAAAAAAAAACCCACCCCGAGCACAAATATTCCGTTACTTTCGTATCGAAAGTCGGAACAATTAAGCAAGTCATTTGGCCGTAATATTAGGACACTAAATTAGTTATCTCAGATAAATCAGCGTGTAGGGGTGAATAAATTGGAAAAAAAATTGTTGACTGTTGTTTATGGGACCTTTTTGTACATGCTCTAATAATAAAGTATAAAGAGACTGCTTCTATCTGCCCTCTGAGTTTACGAAGTAGTCTTTATCGTTCCGACGAAGAAAACGGAATATTTATGCTCGGTGTGGTTTTTTTATTCGGCCGATTATCAAAATAATCGTTTTTAACCTATTTTTATAAAATTTTTATAACGTATTGAAGATATCGACTTACTGAGTTCAAATTTGAAAAGATATTTTACCTCCGATTAATTTTTGCAAAGTTTTGGGGGTTTGAAAATGCCAAACTGGCCATGTTTTGGACTAAATTATGCGCGGTTTGAAAAATTTATACATAATGCTGAGAGCGGAACGCGAATTATTTATGTGTGAAGAAAAAATCCCGCACAACATAATCGTTCCAAATTGAATTGAGGCTAGCTAATCGGTCGTATTAACTTTGTAGGACTCAACATTTCACACTTTGATATTATTAAAAATTTGAAAATTTTCATTAACAGTTTTCCCAATAACAATTCGATATGAATTAAGGGCCAGTCGGAACATTTAGGCCTTTGCCCTGATATACGAGCAGTCTTCTGTTAAATAAAAAGATGAAGTTTCCGAAGAAAAAAAAGATAAAACTGAAAAAATCTTTTTGAGTTCTTTTTTTTGAAAATCATCACCCCCACACGCTATGTTTAGTTGAAAAATTCTATTTCGCCTCTAGAAAAGTTTTAAATAGCATGTCTCAGTCCAATTTGGAACGATGTATATGGCTATATGGCTAGCGAAATACACGGTGCGTTAATTGTCCCAAATTGGCCAAGTTAGCAATATCTAAACCCCATAGCTTCAAGAAAAATCATCACAGGTGAAATACCTTTTTCAGTTTTATCTTTCGAATGATAAAAAAATTTCCTCAAAAAATGCTATTTGAAAAGTTAAATTTTGACTGGATAAGAAAAACACCCCAAACACAAGCAATCTGTCACTTTCTTCAAAAGTCGGAAGAACAAAACTGTTTAATATCAGCGAAAAGCCCGGAATGTTTCGACTTCCCCTCAATTGGTCTCGATAGTTTTTGTTCAAAAAAGTTTTTGCGACGCAAGGGCAATTTGTGTATTGAAACTATCAAATTATTACTCGAGCAGCGAAGCCATCCGCATGCGAGTAGACTAATGCAAGCGACTAGCATGGCAATACAAAGACTTCCGGATCGACACTCAAACGCGGTCAACTTTTGTAACATCGGTCTGAATTATAATCAGGCTTATATATTCTTCACTTTCTTCAAAAAATGGAACAGACACAAAAAATTAATAAGAGCAATCTGCCAATTCTAAGCAATTTTCGAATGCAAATTTGATTATTTTTTAGCTGATTTTCTAAAGAAATAGCTTTTCTTCTAAAGAAGTAGCTTTTGCTTGCAGAGATTGTCTGAAATAGGTCACTTGCTCTTTGTAAATAATTTTGTCAGTTCCAACTTTTGCAACTATTTATGATGAAAAACTGAAATAATGAGACACCTTGTAAGTCCCATAGACTGTCAGGTATGTAGGCATTCAAATCCAGCTCATCATCGCAAGACATTCTCAGCTCAGCCGATGAGTACTGCCATGATCCAATCGTGATTTCACAAGTTTGGGAATCAAATGGAAAGTTCGTCACATCCATCGAGCAAGTAGTTTTCATGTTGACAGGCTGAGACCATACCACGTGACCGGAGGAGTACACAATCAGAGGCACAATAAGAGAGAACTCGTCGAAATCATAATCACCAATGTCGTTATACGGAAGAACGTCAGGAACCCACAGCTGATGTTGGTAGAACCGTGACAGCTCGATTCCAGAATGATTCGCTGGATCCCATTTCAGGAACTCATCGCACCAACGCAGTCGCTGAAAAGTCAGCAGTTCGATGGACTGTTCTTTTGAGTCAAAGCCAACAAGTTGATAAAGAGAAGACACGTACTTCACTATGGTAACAGTTGACATATTCCGAACAGGACGATTTAATGCGTCATAGTTTGACAGTAATTCAGATCTTAGTCTGTTTTCAGGGTGAAGGCTACCATTGGTGTTGGGAGATCTTAGTCTGTTTTCAGGGTGAATAGTACCATTGATGTTGCCAAAAATGAACACACTCAAGATGAAATGAGTTTTCATATTTTCATATTCCTTTTTAAGAGAATTTGACAATGGTGGACCACAGAATTTGGAAATTTTTTTTGGAAATTTTGCTAACCAACTAATTAAAAATACAAAAACAGTTTTTTAGAGTAAAGAAACGAGAATTTTTTGAAATGGCAAAAAATCGTCACCACTAAATTTTGGATATTGATTGCGAATACTGATAGCTCGATCATAAAATTTTACTGAGTGTCATTAAAAACGAAATCTCCGGAAAAAGATCAAGAAACAATTGACCTCTTTGTAAATATTTGATCAAATTAGTTCTAAGTCGTTTCACCTGTCCATCTGATTTTATGCACTGCCATTATGATATCATTGAAAATCTTTGAAAGAAAAGATTAAAAATTTAGCTTCATATACTTAGTAATCATCGTGTGAAAAGGCTTAGAAAACTCTAGTGCGGCAGGGCAAAAATTAAAAATTCCGGCTAGTAGGATGACTGTTTTGGTTGTAGTATGTTGTCACACTTGACCCCTAAGAGCTATACTTTTAATAACTAAAATGGGAAAAACAACCTATCACCGTTCCTTCTAGTCGCTTTCAACAACGTCGTCCCAACAGTAAAATAAGGTGACAGAATTAAACGTGTTTTTTATATGAGTTTTGGATCAATAATGATTTTTCTGCCCAATCGCAACATTTTTCGATGTTATTTTAGAGCGGAATTGTCTGAAATTTTAGTTGTTGATGCCTAGTTAAATACACATAGGTTGGTGGGCCCATTTTTGAGATCAAAAACAGCTTTCAACACAAAGCGAAAATGAGTGTCATATGTTTTTTGAGTGTATGTTTGAGATTATTTGCAATCATTTCGAAATCTGAAACCGAATAAGATGAAGTTGCGAGGAACTATGACACCAATCAGCAAGCAGGGTCCCTCACGCAATTTTTGGTAATGAAAGATTATATTCTAATAATATTCTAATTTCTTTGTTATTGTTTCTAATCGATCGATTAGAATAAACAACTATCAGTGGACAGTGTCGTTTTCACACCTGTTTCCTGAAAAAAAAATCAAATTCTCAAAACATCGGCTTCATTTCATGTTTTTTTGCTCTTCCTTCCTTTTTTGTACTAAAAGAATTCAACTCAGTCAATTATCGTCGTCAGCTAATTTTGACCGGAGCAATAAGTAGTGTCCCACTCTTGTTGTAAAAAATACATTTTATAAAAAAATAAATAAAGCTAGCAAAAATATATAATGGGAATTGCAATACAATTAGTTTATCACTTAAAAAAAATTCTGGAAAGAATTAGGAAACAGCTGATCAATTTGCAAATAATTGATCAAGTTGTCTTCAATTTGTTTCATCTGAGCTTACGCTGTTGTACAATCTTGCTGAAAAAAATCTTGTAACAAATTTTCTTCATTAAAAAAATCAAAACTTTAGAAAAAAACAAAAATAGAAAAGTGAGTAACTATCTTTTTCTGAAAACAAAAATCCGTTTTTTGATTAAATTAAGATAAATTTGTTCAAGGAACCAAAAAACAACCTACTTCATAATTCTTGCAATCACTCTCAATGACGTGATCGGAACAGTGAACCCTTAAAAAAACAATGATGAATTTATTTTTTTTCAAATCGAAAAAAGTTGCTTTATTTAGGAAATGATCAAACTTTCCGAACATGGGTATTTTTTAAGGTTCTGTTTCAGCATTTGTCTAGGAGTCAATGAACACAAGAATTTTTCGAATTTCTAAGAAGAAAGACGTTCTTTTAAAATAAATTGAAATCCAAGAAAAATTTATGATAGACTTTTTTCAGTCAAAAGTAGTCAGGTTTGAGAAAACAGGATCTATAGGGATTTTTTATAGTGCTTGGAAAGCAGAAAATTACTATCCTTTTTCGAAACTTAACGTTTTGATCTTCGTAACTTTTCCTGCTCGATAATGGGCTTCGCATTTTTACTGCTCGATAGTGGACTTTGCATTCGAAAAAAAACTAAAAAACTTAAGCGTGAAAAAAATCTTCACGGATTTTATAAGAATCTTCACTACGTTTATTGACTCTTTACAAACAAAAATCAAAAGACAATGTTTCATCACCGCCTTTAAAAAGCACTTGAATTTTTATAGTCGTCATTATTTTGAAATTGAAAACAGTATATCAGGGGCGGATCTAGGATTTTCTCGAGGGGGGGGGGGGGCGGATTTTAAAAAAATTTTCCAAAATTTTGACGACCTTTTTTTTTTAGGTCGACCAAATTGATTTTTCGAGCTCTCCCAAAGCACTGAGCACTGTTTTGCCCCTATTTTGGCGAAAAAGGCGTTTTTGGGCACATTCTGAAAAATTTTGACAAAAAAATCGCGTTTTTTTTTGGCGCGCGCTCCCCCTCAAAGTTAGTATTTATTGGCGCCAAAGGCGCCTTTAGAAAAATTTTAGGGTCGGTCGGCCAAAAATGTATTTCTGAAAAGTATCAAAGGGTCGGCAGGGGGTCGACTGATTTGATAAAAATTGCAAATGGCTAGGATAGTTCCAGTAGGCCAATAGAAGAAAAAAGCCAGAGAAAACAGAAGCATAATTTTTTCTCATTTTTCAATTGAATTTTGCTGAAAGAAATAATCCACAGTAAAGCTTTTTCAATTTTATAACTTTTTTTGATGAAATTCACTCAATTTGCCAATAGAAAAAAAAACTGGTTGAAACTTTTTCCGGCTGGAAGCGCTAATTGAAATCCGCTATTTAAACCTTGTGACACATATTTTTTGTGTTATTTTGGAACGTTATTGGAACAATTATTGGATAACATTCTCAACCCCCCCCCCCCCAATAGACCAAGTTAACATCATCCACCCCCAGCGTTCATTTCAATTTAAATCTACATAGCGCTGATTGTAAAATGCTCTATTCTGATTGGCTGAAAAATCGAATTCAGAACAAAGTTATCATCCTCCCCCTAAACGGATTTCAAGACTTTTCCTAATTTATTAAGACTTTTCCTGATTTACGCAACATCATGACTTATATAAATTAAACTTCACTTCGTCCAATTTAACGTTGAAGTTTTCATTTTCCAGTCCTGAACTGATGCAAATTACCCTTTTCTTTTCCATAGTGGGAAGCAATGTTTTTTGAAATCACATGCGCTTTGATATTGACAAGGGGGCTGTACATGTACATACTAGGCTAAAAATAAAAGGCAAAAAATATATTAGGCGAAGTTGAAGAAGAACACAGAGACAAAGAAAAGCTTCGCATCACTTCTGATACCACACATACACATCTTGACAACCTGACCGACAAAAACCATAAAAACTTTCAAATTTCGAATAAGACAGGCAGGCATTCAAAGCAGACATTCGAAAAAAGTTATTTACGGGAAGAAAAGTCAATTACCCGATTGCAACACCCTTGTTTATCGGAAGGGTAAAAATTTAGGGCGGATTTAAGCAAGAAGTCAGTGACCCAAGCGGGAATCAAACCAACGACCTTTGCGTTAACGGCCGCGCGTCTTACCCACTCAGCTACGGCTGCTCTTTCTTCCGCCTATATAGCCGAGCGTTTACCAAGTTATCTAAATTACTTCCGGTATATCCAGATAAAGTATCCCTAGATTGACGTTCTACTCTTTTGTAGGACTGTTAACGTTTTGCAATCTGAGTGGTTGGAAATTTCCATCTTCACAATTTCCCGTTGTTTCACACAAAGAGTTAGATCCAGTCTGCAAAATGAGCTAAATATAGAACTTCTCTTAAGTAATGCAATTCTTCTTTTTTCGTTGATTGAAATTCGATAAGCTAAATTCAAAAAATAGCATACTTTTCGACCAGCGATTCATCTAATTTACATATTTACAACTGATTGTTTACAATTAATTTTGGCATAATTTTTTTCTACATTTGAATCAAAGTCTGACTTCATTTAAGTTAATTTCTATTAACAAGTTCATCCATTTGTTTTCTTATTTGCTCGCCAACTTCTCGATTGGTGTCATCTGCAACGAACAAATTAAAATTCGAAAACTGCTCCGACTGCTTTACAACCTTTCCCTCTACTTCATTTAAAGTTCCTGTCAATTTGCAGTAGAAAATATTCATCTTTTTCAAACTCAACTCAATCAATTGACAGTCGGCGATGAGTCGTTTTGTTTTCTTTGTGCTCAAATTTCCTCCATTATGGAGCAAAAAATACAAATCCTTCACAGCTTTATGATTTTTCATTGGGTCAAAACAAAACACGAGCGGCTGTAGATTGTTAGTTCCCATAATCTCCAATTGAGTTACATCGGCATAGAGAACTAAATTAGTGCCCTTGTCAAGTCGCCTGCAAATTGATGCAAGGTCATTTTTTCTATTTTGTTCCACAGTCACATCGCTACTAGAGGTACCCATAGCCGTCAACTTACAGAACGCATCACATTTCAGTTCGCAATTTTTTCCGTGCCCTGCCGAAAATTCGAAATACTTAAATCGCTTCGGGTAATTTACGACAAAGAATTTTGCCAGCTGATCGCAAAAGAGACCCACGAACACAATTGGTCGTCGAAAATCTTCGTCAAAATATTTGACTCTTTGGAATTCATATATATCACCATGGTCAGTATGGCTGATCCCAATATCAGTGTTAGACGATTCAGCCGCCTTTGTTGATGTTGGCAAACACGTAAATGAAGAACTTGATGCAAACCTCTTGAGAAATAATTTGCGAAAACTCCTGACAGTATTTGCGCCCGGACCAAGACTCGAACTCCTGTTATCTTCGCTTATGACATCCAAACTTGAAGTTCTGTCTGCTTTCTGATTTGACTGTTCTTTATATATACTCGAGGATTTCAAAATAGGCAAGTATTTGTAATACATGCTGGGTACGAGTCCAGAATCTTCCTGCAGTTCCATTTTTCGCTGGTCGACCCTAGCTGCGTGCCATACTCCAACTTCGCCTTGATATACTGAGTCTTTAATGTATAGGACCTCCCCATGGTTCAAAGACAATCCGCGATGCTGCGACGAGATACCGGAGGCCGGATCTGATGCGCAAATAACCTGGAACAATTACATGACATTGTAAATTATTGAGTTTGGACTCAATTTATCCCTAACTTTCTTGGAATCAATCTCATATGTTAAACCAATGACAAGATTTAAGCAAAGGCACAAGGGACTATCGAGCGCAAAGCTTAATATTTCATTGAATTTTAGAATTGGATTGAACTGAAATTTCGCTTAGACGCGTTGAAAATTTCAATTCTTCCAGCCATCAGATTGCGGCATTAGAACTGCATCGATTCGATTTGTACATATTACTACAGTGCTGATTTAAATTATCCGGACAAATCGAACAAAATGGAACCTGATCTAAACTATATTTTATGATTGGATAAATTAAATGTTTTACCAATGTAAAGTATTTAATATTAACCAATCATGATCCATCTAACTAACAACCCACTTATTTGTAAGTGCTGAAGTTACTTGTAATTTCAGCACCAGAGAGATTTGAATTTAACTTAGAAATTAGTTGGACTCTCCCGAGCACTTCAGCAGCCGCAGTAAACCAGTATACCGTAGATCTATTGAGCCTAGCAGAGACTAGTTAAACAACCTGAGACTAGATAGTATAAGAGTAAGATTAGGATCGGTATTAGACTAAGAAGTTGCACGAATCTATCCGGCCGAAAATAAGATAGCGTGACGAGCAGACGGTGTACCCTATCCGAAATTACTCTATGAGTTACACTTCGGTCCTAACTCATCTGGTGCGACCATAAGTCTCGAACAAGACCTTACTAGATTAGAATTAACCAAAAATAGATTAGAAATTAGACAAAAACATTTACAAAATGTTATACGACAATAATTTAATTGAAATGTCTCTCCGACTCAATAGATCAGAGCCAATATTCCGAACCATAACAGAACTACCCGGAATTGGAAGAAGACCTCGAACCAAAGACGACATACGACAAAGTAGAAACTTGCCGTATAGTTATATGATAGTTCGGCAAAAGCCAGAACAAACTTTTATATTTCGAATACTACTTGCAATGAATTTAGATTTCCATTTGCAAACATAAAACCTTGAAGTTACTCTTCAAAATCATTACAGGCGCTAAACAAAATTAATATTATACAATAACGATTGATAAAAAGATCTAAGATCGTTTTCCTAAAACTCTGCAGTATTATACAAAACATGTTTGAAAAATATTTATTGGAAAATAAAAATAAAAATTAGTAGCATGACAATAAATGGTTAGTAATCATAAATCATCCTGTTGTTCCAGCTTCATCACCTAAAACATAACAGCAATCATCAACTCACTAACATCATAAAACACTAAATCTTTCCTTTACACAAATTTAAAACTTTATAAAAACTTAAAGTCACTTAATTTAAAATCAGATCATCAAGGCTTATCCTTGGATCTTAAATCATTCTCTACTTAATTAAATTTCAAACTTGATCATCAAGGCTTATCCTTGGATCAAACAGAACAACTTTGTTCTCCCCCACCCACTTAATTAGTGTCTAACGACCTCAAACGTCGATTCACTACCCAACCCTTTCTAAAGACCCAAGACTAATAGAAATTTTTAAACAAAACTAATCATTCAAATTAGGATAAATAGTGAAGAACTTCGGTTATTCATCCTTCACTTGACCCCCCCTCTTACCAGACCCAGGATAAATCTTAGACTTAGTAAGTTTAAAATAGTATCTAACGAACTACTCGCGTTCTAATTATACCTGAACCTTGTGGATCGATTTACTATTCTCCAACCCTTGAACACAATCACTACCCCTAAGTAAGATTAAGTAAGTTAACACCTTAGCTTATACTAGTCACGAGAAAGTAAAAATCATTCTTCGGAATCGATATACTTTTCTCTCCAACCCTGAACAAATAGACCCAGGTTAAGCTAACCAAAAAATCGTAAGAACTAACAGTTTAGGAAAATAGAAATCATTTAACAACCCTTTGCATCCGTCATTCTAAACCTTATGTCATTTAAAAACCTAGGAAATAAACAAACAATCGTTTTACACAATTGTGAAATAGATAACAAAAAATACGACCTTGTAATCACACCTCATACACAAACAGTTGGATACATTCGAACAAAACGACAAACACTAAAGAGGAAAATAATAACTAAACAAAGACAAATAACACGAAAAAGATTTTCAAAAAATCGAAACGCATTTTCAGAATCAGAAACCAACAGTTTAGACGAACTTTACAAACTAAAAGAATCAATAGATAAAAATTACCCACTTCACGATCAATTATATTTTTCTGACTCAGAAACAACTTCAAATTCATCACAAAGAGGAAAAAGAAGAATAAAAAAACAGTACAAACACAAACCAGTACATCTATACAATTGGAATCAACCAATTCGACACATTAATAATTACATATTAACAGTCATCGAACGAAAAAATGAGCTCAACGCACACTCCAGGTGAAGAAACTCCAGATGATGATGAAATCTTTCCTTTTATAATAGATGCAGATACCGATAGAGGACAACACATATTTTGTCAAAATTTACTCGTAAATTTATTTGAACCCGGAATTAGTCCATGTAAAACAGAGTTCCCCGATGTAAAAATCAAAAGACAAATCATAGATCACTATCTAAAAGATATATGCAACATAACACAACAGTATGGAATCTACTCTATAGAATTCACTTCCCCAAACCATAATAATAGAACATATACTATTCAAACAGACGATCTTGATTTAGAATTTTCAAAAGTTTTTTCAGAATATATAAAAAGCATCCAATACCATAACTCACAAAGAGCAAACTCCATTTTCACCAATGAAGTTTTCGCAATAATATATAGTTATATTTCGATATTAGAAAATGAACTCCCATTAACAAATGTCTCACCGACAGAAACATCTAAACATTTAAGAGTACGACATGAAATCACACTACTCTCTAGTTATTTAAACATCATTAAAGAAAATTTCACGAAAGACGACGTTTCACAACATACAAAACACGATTTACAAAAAATCTTGGCATGGTTCATAATAGATTATTTCACACATAATATTGATTTAATTGCACAAGCAAGAAAAAATTTTAGACCCCAAAATTCGAACGATGATACCGCTATCACAGATCAATCAGATTATGTTTGGGACCCCGAATGGTCTCATCCCGCATTTATAAGCTTCCCACAATCAATCTCAAGTCAAGCAATAAGTACGATATCTTACATAAGAGACTATGTAAGAGTAATACCATTAACAATTGATGCAACACCATTAAACTATAATACATTTTTACCCGATACACAAAATAATAGTTTAAACTCTACAGTTATACACAATGAAAACCTCAATGGAACTAGGAATCTTACTCAACAAGATATACAGACACCATCACACTTCATAAATGAAGAAATTGTACACACAACAACTACACAACAAAGTATTTCACCAATACGCCCAAATTTAACAACACCAAGAAATACAAATCCTTCACAAACACAGGTAACCTTACAATCAACCGTTAAACCTTCGGTTGCCCCTAAATATTCACATATGGATTACCAAACATACAGACCCATGACAATACCATCAAAAACACGCAAAACATTCACTAGAAACAACTTTGCAGACCATAATTATAATTATACACATCCATCAAAAACATATAATCAACCACAAAGAAATTTTAACCAATATACAAGATCTCGAAATTGGGATAACCCAATGACCCAACCTAATTCAACAAATTTCCAAACAAATCCTCCACGGGATCATAGTGAAAATTACCCATTTTTTCAACAAAATAAAAATAAAAAACAAACATCTTATCAAATGGATTATTTATCCTCAGATGATGATTTTTTACAACCAGATATATTTGCACAAAATACTCAAGAATATCGTAGACAAGGAATACAGAAAACACGTACAAATCATAGGAATTTTTCTCCACAACCAATAGATGCACAACATCAACAACCAATTCAACAACAAAACCCAATTAATACACAATCTTTTCAACCAATCCAACAACAAAATCCAATGACTGCACACTCGTATCAACCATCACAAATGCAAAATGAAATACCACTCCCATATTATCTTCAACAACATGAAATAACAAGAAACCAACTTTCAAATTTTTCTCAAATGCCAAATGCAGCAGAATCATTACAAATGACAATGAATCCATACCTTATGGGTGGATCATCAATAACATCAAACAAACCTTTAATGGTTTTCACAGGAACAGACCCTGAATATTCTGTAGAAGATTATTTAAATGCAGTAACAGCAAACCTGATTTTAAACATTGGACCTGAACCAATTAATACGCCACTACATCAAAACTGGATACATCGACGCACAGCGTTGATACAAACAACCTTAGATGGCGCAGCCCAAAAATGGTTTTCAGTACTACCTCTAGAAATAAAATCAAACTGGAAACGATTTACACAAGAATTTTCAAAAATGTTTGACTCCGAAAGAAACAAACAACAACAAAGAGTTTTATGTAATGAAATTCGCAGATTACCAAACGAAACCATCAAGCAAATAGCAGTACGAATCGAAACACTAGTTCGAAAAGCATACTCACTAAATACACATGACTATAAAAACACAAAGATGACAGAAATCTTAATGATGACCTTAACACCACAATTAAGGAAAATAGCAATAAAAAAGAGAGCATCCCATCCTTCTTCAATTCGAGAACCCGATTTAGATTTTCGAAAACTAGTAGACAAATTAGAACAAGCAGAAATCACGATGAAACTAGAAGAAACGGAAAATCTGAAATTACAATACGTTAACAAAATTGAAACGACTCCCACTAATATTAATAATATACAGGAATCAGAGACAGACCTCGTTGAAAAAATCACTGAAATACTCAATATTTATGAAAAGAACCCAAACTTCAAAGGCAAACCATCTTTCAAAAAATGGTGTAATTATTGCCGACGATACGGACATAGTATTTCCGAATGTAGACAAAAACAGCAAGACAATCAAAATAAACCTCAAAAATACAAAGAACCAAATAAATCATTCTATCAATACATGAAAAAAGATCAAAATCTACCAAACAAAAATGTATACAGCAACAACAGTTCAGGAAAGCCACTTCCGAACAATACAAGTTATACAAGAAACCAATCCCCATATAACTCAAGTTATAGAGGAAGATCACCAGAACGAAGAAATACACAAAATTCATCACAAAATCACTACAATAGACCAAATAGTAGAAATAACTACTCCAGATCAAATTCAAATACACAACGATTTGTTTCTAGATCTAATTCACAATCAAGAAATAACTACTATCCAAGCAACCAATCACGAAATTCATCATACAATAGGAATAGAAACTACTCCTATAATAGAAATAGAAGTTATTCAAACAACCGAAACCAGAATTACCCGAACAATCGATCAAGGAATAACTCATATAATAGATCGAACTATAACAGACCAAACAATAATTACCAAAACAGATCGCGAAATAATTCACAAAATCGACACCCAAGTTATAATAATCGTTATAGAAATTATTCCCAATCACCACACCGAAATAATAATAACTATAATAATTCTAATAATCGCCACAGAAGTAGTACACCTAAACATCAAAGACAAATCAATCAAGTACAATCTAATCCAGAAACAACATCAGACCCTCCAGGTATTGATGACACAGTAACTGATACGTTACAACTCAATCAAATAAACTGTACATCATCAGATTCAGAAAGTGATACTGAAAACACTCTTGCTATCAATATGATAAAAGTCGAAAATGACTATGAATCTGTCATATATGAACAACCCTTTCCATCACATATATATGAAAATCAATCAGAATTTCTTCAAAATTATTACACTACACCCATAAATTCCACACCAACGACGCAAGAAACAAATGAGATTAACACTACAGATCAAACCAATAAAAATACCAAAACAAAATGCTTGAATACAAACCACATTTATCAAAATATACAAAAAGAACAACCCAAAGAAAAAATTTGGACAATACCATTTCTCTTAGAAAGCCCAAGAAATAAAGAATTTCAACCACCAGACCTTGAAATAGATTTTTTAATTGATTCAGGAGCAGAATCAAACATAATAAACATTCCCACATGGAATGAAATAAAAACTTTACATCCAAAGCTAACACCTCTTGAAACCTCCAGTAAGCTAGCAACAGCACAAGGATCAACATTGATAAACTACGGAAAAATCCAATTATTTCTCCTCCCTACCAGAACAATGGAGCAAAGTAAAATTCTAAACAAGCCATTTAAACAAATATTCCATATCACTGATATTAAATATAATATCATTGGAATACCATTTATTTCAAAGTATATACCAACAATTAACATACTAAATAGTAAAATATTAATCAAAGATAAATATACAAAAACAAAAGAAACATCCCTAACATTTTTTCAAAGATTAAATAAACAACCACCATTCTTTTCAAAATTCTATCCAATATATAACCAACAAAGAAAACACCTGAAACCACTATCAGGAAACATCTATAATTTTTCAATCAAACAAGTTCACCAATATGATAAAGAACAAAACAAACAAAAATTTTATATGTCAGATTTTGAATTCAAACCTATTCATAAATTTTTCAAAATCACAATCTCTTCAATAAAATATTTGAAAAATTCGAATTCAGATATTATTTCCTTACATGTTTATAACAACACACCTTACCAAGTAACATTACCTTTAGGACTTTTAGGATATTGTGAAACCAACGCTACAATATCACCAATACACGAAAAAGCCTATCGCGTAAATAATATACTCCAATTACTAGATATTTGCCAATCTACAATTCTTAATGAAGAATTATCTATAAATAATATAATAAGTAACGAAAACAGAAATACGGATTATTTCACAAAAACTCCATATTTCAAACCTACATTCAATATAAGTAACTACACAGAGGACCAACAGAAATTTTTAACAATGTTTAATTTCCAACATTCACAAATAACACAAGACGAATTTGAAAAGTTAGCCAAACAGCTAATAAAATATTCATCAGTCTATGCAACATCAAAATTCGATGTTGGCAAAATCAGTTCATCACTACATCTCCCGTTAAAACCAGACGCAGTTTTCAAAAAACAGAGAGCAAGTAAAGTACCAATTCACTTACATGATAAAGTAAACAGATTACTCGATATTTTAGAACAGTACAATATTATATCACCAGTTAATAAAGAAGAACAACCAAAAGGCAACACATTCATCAACCCCGTTATCATTCTAGCCAAAGGAGAATCATTAAAAATCGTTCTCGATGCTAGATACCTCAATTCACTTATAGACGAATCAAAATGTAATTGGCCCATTGAACCAATACAAGTTATTTTAACAAAAATAAACGGCAAATACTTTACAACCGCCGATATGAATAGTGCATACAATCAAATGCCACTAGATGAACAATCACGACGTTTAACACAATTTGTTATCGGAAACCAACAATATGAATTCAACCGCTTATTCTATGGAATATCCATAGGAACAGCAGCATTTTCAGCTTTTATGAGCAAAATTTTTAGACCACTGATACTCAAGAAAAACGCAATCACCTATTTAGACGATGTTTTTATGCAATCACAAACAAAAGACGAAATGTTCAATGTTTTAGAAAAATATCACCAAATACTTCAGAACGAAAATCTGAAGGCCGCCCCCGATAAATCACACTTCTTTTTGACAAGAGTTAAATTCTTAGGACATAACATAGAAAGAAAAACAATCACTCCACTGAAATCACGCATTGACGCTATTCAAAAACTTCAACCACCAACAAATAAAAAGAAAATCCAAGAATTCCTTGGAATGTTAAACTTTTTAAGTAAATATGTTTATAAAATGCAATTATATCTACGACCATTTTACAACATCCTTAGACAACAAAATAATTTTGAATGGAATACAGAACATCAAACACGATTCGATGAAATAAAGAAACTTTTAACTGAACAAATTTCAAACACAATTCCAGATCCTGATCAACCATTTTATGCAATGTGCGATGCTTCGAACTTTGGCATCGGTGCAGCACTATTACAATCACATAATGGTACAAATAAAATGAACCTCATATCAGCAAATTCTCGATTATTCACTCAAGCAGAGCTACGACTCTCAACTCTAATGAGAGAATGTACAGCCATAATATATACACTGACAGAATATGAATTTCTGATACTTGGATCAAAACATCCAACAGTTCTATTCACAGACCATAAACCAATCATCTTTCTCTTTACACAAAAATCTAACCCAAACCACCGAGTTTACAGATTTCAACTAATTCTAATGAAATTTCCAAACTTACATATAGTTTGGACTGCAGGAAAAAATCTTGCATTACCAGACACCTTAAGTCGAAATACACCACCTGAATTACTTACACGAAAAACAACAGTTGAAATACCCAAAAACATAAAATTCTACCTTGCAGAAAACGAAACATCACCCCGATTAGAATGCAAATATGCAGTTAAAACTGATATTGAACAATCACAAATAAATAATTTACAACATTTTCCACTTTATTTAGATTGTCAAAATAATCATTATGAAGTTGATTTACTTGGAACATCAACTTTCAAACCAATCCCATATTCTCAATGGATAAAAAATAACACTCAACAAAAACGAACAAAACAACACCTGCCTAAGAAAGACCATTTTCCACTAATTGAAAAAGAAGATTTAACTGATAAAATAAATTTATCAGGACCACAAACAAATGATTCAAAATACACAATAAATCAAGTTTTTGACCTTCACGACCCACTTGATACAATACCCTTATCTACATTAGAAATCGAAAACATTTTTCTCCCCCCAACAGAAACAATTACAATTTCAACACTGAAACAATATCAAAACCTTGACCCAGTAATTCGACAACTGAAATCATGGCACAAATATAAAACTAAACCTATCAAAGCAGATTCAACCATTTTAGGAAATAAAACACTCCTCCGATATTTTCGAAAATTCAATAATACAACAATTAACGAAAACACAGACCTTCTAGAATACAAATTAAATGAATCTACAGTTCCATGTCTCCCTTTAAGTATGATTCTTATAGCTTTTAATATTTCACATACACAAAATATTAAAGGACACTCTGGATCAGAGAAAACATATTCAAATTTTATACAAAACTTTTATTTCCCAAATGCACCAATTTGGATAAAAGTACTATGCAATGACTGTATAGTATGTCAATTAAATAAACCTTACCCAAATCAAAAACAAATAGCACAAAAACAAGATTTTAAAGGACAAAGTTTGTACTTTAATCATCGTATCTCATTTGATACTAAAGGACCAATTTCACCCTCATCAGAAGGAAACTCCTACATTATGGTAATTGTTGACGCATTCACACACTATGTAGCACTTAACCCAGTACCACATTGTAATGCTTATTACGCATATACAACACTTTATGAACACTGGATAGCAAAATTTGGACTACCAGAAATTTTAGTCACAGACAATGGTACAGAATTCATAAATAATGAAATAATAACACTATGTCATTTATACAACATTAAACACAAACCACGTACATCTCATGCACCTTGGACAAACGGCTTAGTCGAAGGTATGAACCGTTCACTACAAGAATATCTTAGATGTATCATCAACGGAAATGATACAAAATATACCGAATGGTCAGCAGATGTAAAATTATTTCCCTTAGCATATAATTCACAAATAACGACAACTTTAGGAATGTCACCATACGAAATGGTTTTTAACCAAAAGCCACGCAAACCAATAATGTTTACAGCAAATTCTCATAAAAACGCACAAGGTTATTGTCAACCAAATAAAGACTCAATTTGTTATAACCTACCTTTACATACACACGATGAAGATCATTTTCATCACCCACAAATTCTTAAACTAGCCTCCGGTACACACACCGAATGGATTTTAAATAGAGATAAGAAACACAATGAAATTTACCAAAAAATAACGAAAAAGTTATTACAAAGACAAAACATAAATGAACAAATCAATTCACGTTTTACACCAGCCTCCAATTTAAAAATTGGAACATTTGTTTTAATACCTAATTTTAATATTCAAAAAGGAATTTCTAAAAAATTACAACCCCTCTGAAAAGGACCCTACCAAATAATTACAAAACCCACTGATGTCACATATAAAATTACCGACTCAAACAAAAAAGAAATCGTTCAACATCGAAACAACCTATTACCTTATTACCCAAAAGAATACGCACTCCGCGAATTAACTCAATTATATTCTTTCACAGGATTAAAAATCATTCAAAATGAACCACATCTGAAAAACACAGAACAAAATGATAACCCCACCGAAAATCAAAACACAAAACCAACCGCCACCAAAAACAATACACAAAACCATAAAGAATCTCCAAAACAAAGAAAAAATAGAAAAATGACCGAACAAATAATACCCCAAGAAGAAATAGACAAATCTGAACATAGAAAAACAACAAGACTCCGAAATCAACCACGTAAAAACTACAAAATGTTCATCCCCCAATCTAAAATATTAAAGAAAGTAGAATTTAAAAAGTAATTTTAAGATTTTATACTTCACAATCTTGAAACCCCCGTAACATTTTTCATTTCAATTTTTCAAAATAACATGCTCACAAGTACGCAATAATTCTAGTTCAAAATAGACCAATAGGATTCATCCAATCCGCCACTTTCTCTAACTCAAACTAAGATCAATTAGACGAATAATCTAGAACTCCAGGCACATCTCTAACTATAACTTTACAACCTCCAGGTCAAAAATAAGCAAACCACTCCAACTTGACAGCTAAAATAAATATCACCATAATACCGTACCCCTCCCTTATCTAATAACCCAAAGATCAACAATATTTCCCCAACTCAGACCACGAATACCCCCAAAACAAATTTGATAACTTAGCCTAAAGTAACAAAATGAAGATTTTAATTAGCCTAAAGTATAAAAATCTCACCATACCCCGGATCGTTTGACAAACAAAAATAAAGAAAAAGACGACCTCCCAGTCACCATGAAAATTACCCCCAACAATTTTTTACAAAACTCAACCCACTTGTCAAAAAACTAATAAATAATTCGACCACACTAGAAAATCGCCTCAAACAGCAAAAAATATTCGACCAAGAGATCATTTCTTAAATGCTCTTCTCTCAAACAGTTGCTCAAATACTTATAAATTTTAAACATTTTTTTTCAATACTTGAAGCCTTTATAATATTTCTTTTTGATATACTTGAATCTTTTCTAATAATCCTAATCATTTTTTGTAACATTTTTTTAATTTTCTACACTATTCTCGAACTATTCCTCCAACTTTCCAAAACCCTTGATTATATCCACAGGTACGATTTATACAATTTGTCTAAATGATACGAACAATTTTCAGTAGAACCGATATTTTTTTATTATTTGTAATTTTCATAGCATTCTTATCATCCCTCATTTTGACCATCTGTAAATGTATAAAGAAAGCAATCCTCGCATTTGCCCTAGCAACAGTCCTTCTAATTCTTTTTTTGGAAGAATATTATAATAAACACAAAATTTCTCACTAAAGTAATAATTCAAAAAACCATCAAAAATTGCTACCCAACAGTCACAGAATCAGTCTTCACCGACATCATCCCAAGATAACAAAACACCACCTTCAACTACTCAAAATCCTCAAACATCTACACGAATTTCTTTTCAAGACAATCCATACACTTTTGAAGAACGACATGCTCGTTTATCAGAACCACTAGAACCAGCTCAACGACAAGCATCTCTAAGCGAACCAACATATAACCTATACCCAACACTACCACAAGAACTAAATAGAATAAGAAATCCTAGTCAAAACCAAAACACAACAGAAATAAATAGACAAATTATACATCCTCGACGAAATAGAAATTTTCAAACTCCCCGAGTTCATTTTGATATACCTCAATCCCCATCACAAACCACTCCAGAAAACACCACTGGTATCACACCAGAAACTCCTACACTTTTTTCACAACGTAGCACCTCAAGCTTACCATCAGATTACTTAGGTTCAACACCAACATCTGAACAAATACGTGAAAATCCTTTTAACCCCCCAAACCTAACATCACGACTGCCATATTGGACTACACATTCATTTACACAAGGTGAACCAAATTTAGTCAATGACCCCATAGATATTTCTACGGATACAACAACATCCTCATCACTTCCAGAAACATTATCACTACCATCAACACCATCAATAAGCCAGTTTTCACCACCACCCTTTAACTTAAATTTTCCAAATAATCTCGACGCCAGATATCGAGAACAATCATCAATAAATATTCCTTTAAGATTAGATTGGAATACATTCACAGCACCTCCACCATTATTTGGACAGCATCAAGAAAGTAACCGCCTTCATAACTGGGCACTTAATAGATTACAATATCGCCAAGATATTCACAACGATATCCGTGATCACAATATTAAAATACTCCAACAAAACAGTTTACAATTAAAGTTTGAAATCACAGTTAAGTTAAATAATATTACCCAACATCCCTACCCATTAAATCCACCTAACATAACAGCTCAATCACTACCACCACCGTTTATAACTACTGAAGTAATATATAAATACGACAGATACACCAAAAACACAATTGGTTACATTACATTTTATAACCCATACTCAGGATTATCATACACATGTATATTCTAAAATTATTAATTTTTCTTCAACTCCCTTTTCTAGTAACCTCAAATCAAAACATAAACCCTTCCCCTCGTACAGGACCACAAGATTTATTAGTAACACATTACGATTGCGAAGAAAATGAACAAAAAACATTACACAAATATGCAATAAATCAAGTATCACAATGTGAAACAGAACCACAAGCTATAGAAACCACAGATATAATAGCAACACTCTATTCAAAAGCCCGAGCAACAACAGTTACAGGTTATAAATTCACAGCGACATTTTCCGAAAAGAAAGTACATTGTTCACAAGTCTCGAACGGAAACAAAAACCGACTTGACCATGAATCATTCTATCAAAGTAATATAGAACGTCTTTTACATCTCAACCCCGACGATTGTAAAAATGAATTACTTAGACTAAACATCACACAAAATAAAAATTCCCAAAGAAAATTAGTTAATTTTCAAGTTTTTCCAGACTCTGTACATCAATCACAACTTGAAAGACACCAAGGACATATAAAACTAGACGAAAAATACCCGTATAACGGCGCACACGGACGATTAACCTATGACCTACACGATAAACATTGGATACCACACATTGGTATAAATGACCCATCAAACTGCAAAGCAGACACAAAAAATAAAGGATACCAAGAAATAATGTTTTTCGATTGGAAAATACAACTCGAAAAAATACAACTCACACGAGATTTATCTGATAATACAATGATCTATCAAGGAATCCGACTACCTTGTAAAAATGATCAAGGATATTGCGACCCTACAACAAGAACACAAGCAACAATTGTTTGGTTCCCCGAAGATACATGTACAACATTTCAAGTAGCAAAAATACACGCTCGTATGATAAAATTTCACGAAAAATATTTCATACAATCAATTCCTTATGAACAAGTCCATCCATCACGCAAACTAAGTTCCGATTTTAGAAACATAGACAATATAGAAAATAAATTGACACGATTTCAAATATATCAAGAAACAGAACTTGCATGTAAATACAGGAATCCACTTCACAGAACACAATACTCTGAAATATTAGTTGAATACGAAAAAGGATTCGACATGACCACTGGAAAAGTAAAAATCGACCCATATGCCACAGGTCATCCTCTAAACGAAGGAACATCCTATATACCAGTTAATTTTGAAAAAAGCAACGGACAACCTGGTGGACATCTAAAACCTTATGACACCAGAAGCACACGCTTACAAGAATTATCACTAATGAATACTACATATTTCGGTAATATCCACTATGATATTCATTTGGATATGAAACTAGACTATACAATTAGCCGCATTTTTCAAGAAATGTCACTCTCCGAATTAGAAACACTACACCAACTATGCGAATTAGAACGAACACAAATATTACAATCACTTGCACTAGCAGTATTAAAAATACCCTACGCAGGATACTTATTATCAGGAAATAGATCAAATTTTTTAGACTACGAAGGAAACATCTTATGGTTTTATACTTGTACTAAAAAAGTATCACCACTATACGTTTTTGAAGATAAACGATGTTATAAAAGAATCCCTATCTTTTATAAGAATAAAGTACATTTCGTGGATACACTTTCACGAAGAACCTATTTCTGGGATACCGCAGTCCCATGTGGATCAGAAAATAGCCACAATGTAGTACAACTAAACCCTGATGAAAATAAATATTATCTTCTCACTCCATATCCCACATTAATGCAATCACTCAAAAAATTTTCACCAGAAAGCATTCGCGCTATCGCTCGAAACCCAAATATAGACTTACAATCAATAGGAATCTATTCAAAATCAGATATTCAACATCACATTAGAACACAACAATTCCAAGAATTATTAACACAAATGGACACTATACAAAGACAATCAATTGACCAAAACTTACGCAAACTTGCAGAAACCGCAGGATTTGCCGATATCTACACGCAAGACTATAGCGGATATTTTAAAGACATTAAAGATTATATATATCTAAACGGCGAAAAATACCGTCCCCAAGATATATCACCAATTAACATTTTTAGCTTTGTTACACTCAAAAATGAAATCCTTGATTTTCTAGGATGGCCCTACTACATCTTAGAAAAATTGACTATTTTATACGCAATGTTTAACTTTATTGGATTTCTTTTCTCACTCTTAAAAGGAATCTACAATACATGTGCTATACACACACAAGTAAACAGACAAGCAAGCGTAGCACGCATACTCTTTGCAGGATTTTTTGGAATCTTTTCTACATCTATAAACAAAATTCTTTTAGACGCACAAATAAAAGAATATAACACAAAAATAACAACACGACAAAATACATACGACGAAGAACATAACAATGTAGACATAACGCCAACGGCACCACAATTACCACCCCTACCAAATAACCATCCACTATCCCTAGTCCCACGAAATTTTCGAAATTTAGCCATCACACATAACCCAAATTTTCGACTCACCACATCACAAAGTCCCATTCAACATATAATGACACACCAGCCACAAGATGATAATACTTATGAACAAATTATTGAACAACCCCATACCACCGCTTTTCAGTCTCAAAATAATCATTTTTTTAGCCCACGATGAGCCGCCAACTTGGATCACTACACCGATCAAATTCCCACCCAACCAATCTTACCTCTACATTCCCAATAATACCCCTTTTTGCTTTCCCGCCACCCGATTTTCCATCTAGCAATGTAACATCAGGCATGAATTCCGACACTAACTCACATATTTCAGTTTTATACTCCATCTCACAGCTAAATAACCCGAATATTGAAACCCCCGATGAATTCGCCGACTCAGAACCATCCCCATCCAATAATTTTCATAACTCTTCTAATTTTTCTCAACCCCCTTTTCAACCCATATTATCCAATAACCCTGACCCAATTACTCCCACACCCTCTTATGCTTCCCAAGTTACCCCAACCTATTCCTCATACCATTCTGACCAATCATCTCATTCTCCAGACACCCCCCGAATCTCCCCAGAGCTAGATAATTTTATTACCCTTCAACAACAACCCTACCACCTTAATACCCCAACCATAAACCAAATCTCCTCCACAATAAATTCATCCAACCCCCCTACCCCTACACCCTCTTCAACTTATACTGAATCACTAGCACCATCATCCACATCAACTGAATCTTCACTCAACACTAATAGAGCTTACCGCACTTTTAAAAGAAAGTTCCCCAACCATCCTTTCCCAGCAAATCCAGGAACAGCCCGTGAATACATCAACCACCCCAAGCATACTAACACAAAAGAATTTTTAGCCATCACCTTACCCTCATTCCCACAATACACCTTAAACACCCCTCACGACACTAACGAAACACGCAACTTTGTAGATGAATACGTTTTAATGCCCACTCTCTCTTGGACCTCATATTATCATTTCACTAACCCTCTTTGCTTACCTTTATCCAACACTTCCATCGATATAGAACGAAACAAAGACATGCTATATCGACTAACTACACCACTAACCGCTAGACAGTTTACTTACGTTGGATATAAAAAATCACTAAAAATACACACTGCACCTAGAGCTAATGAATATACACTAGAATACTACGATCACAACATCATTAGAGCTAACCAAGATCAATTCTTAGACGACGATCGCTTCGCTAATCCACAAATCACCGAGAAATTTTTCATCAAGACACCATATGTATTTACACTAAACATCTTCGACCGAAAGTTTGATCACATTATTTCAGAAGCACTAACAAACACACAAGCATACGAAAGTTTTAAAGAACGCTTCCAAATCTTTTCACTAACCTTTCATTTCCTTGCACCACACGAAAGAGATTTGCACTGCTCACATGATATTATGTTGCGCACTAAACAAACACATACATACAGTTACTATCGTTTCATCCAAAATCACTTTGACCTCCACACACCCTCTAGACAACCACACCATCGTTTTCAATTCATCAATTCAAAATACACTTCACCGTATTTCCTAAATTTCACATATTGTATTAAAGACACTAACCTCCATGGTATTCTTCGTAATTATGACCCCATAACCCAAATGTACATTTTCTGCCCCATCACCAAGACCTTCAACGCCGAAGAATCCCGACCCTTCCTTATCCCGCACGAGTTTGTACAGCCTATAGAAATACCAATTTTAGAATTCATCCACAACACGAAATTTAACCACAAATTATATAACTTAATCCAAAACACACCTTATGAGTTTGCAGTAGGCACTGAAGAACTAACCACTATTAAGGCACTTCAATTGCTTTGGCCACTACTTCAGACTAAAAATATCATCCGCATTCTAGCTAAACTACTAACAACTTCAGAACTAATTCACGACATCTTCCCCCACGGTTTTTTCCCCGACGACTAACAGGTAAGTATGAATTAAATGATATCACTAACTAGTTAAAATATTAAAAACTCACCATTCTTTATTCATGTTTTCTTTAGATTTTTAGCCTTCATCCTAGACCATCTGAAAAATTCACAAAAGAAAAATAAAAAATAGCAAACTTCTTCAAAACTGTTTAAGACCCTATTAAACTTTTGCACCAACAATTAAATAAATATAATACCAATGCAGTAAATTAATTTATAAATTTTCCCCCAACAGCAGTAAATCTAATTATGATGAAAATTTGTATCTTAAAATTCCCCCATAACTAGCAGTAAATTTCCAAATTCTATGCAGTAAATTAATAAAATGCGATTGCAGTACTAACCTTTTGATATTTTTATTCATTTGCACAGAAATTCTATCCACACTCGCACAGCTCGCCCACGAAGAATTGTTTAAAATAATGAATTTCAGTTTCAAGTTTTCACACTCAATAACTCTAACACACGATAACAAGTTTCAAACTTTCCTTTAACCCGGTTGGAAAGGAATCATATACTAAACAAAACTAACCAACGCAGCTTACTAAATACCACAAATCATAGAATAACAGCATGACTAAGAAAAGGAAACCAACGGTACCCAAACCGGATTAACCCAGTTTAAAACTGGATAATTTATTCTTTTGAAGACTATTATAAAGTCTTAGAAAGAAATAATAAAACACAAAAAAGTCGAAAGACAAACCCATACCACAAACAATTTGCTTTTTGGAAAAAGTACATAACCAACAAGACATAAGTAAAACCACAACAAACCCAACATAAAACGTTGTCACATAACAGGACCCCTCACAAACACCGCATGAAATCATACTCCCACTCCTGGCCTAACCCACCAGGAAAGGACGTCCTGAGCATGCTCTATAGCCGGCCTAACCCACCGCGCTACATCCACGCTTTGTGACCACACCTTTATTTTTAATAAGAGCTACTCAAGGGTGAGTAACTCTTCAAAATAACCGAACTAAAACAAAAAGCTTTTGTGAAAACAACTAACTAAAATCATGATTAAAAAATATTAAACTAATAAAAGTTTTATAAAATGTAAAATCACATGATGCAATATATAGATCAGAATACAACACCAAGGACGAACATCAAAAGACAAGACGACCTCACTACACTCGAGAGAGAATAACCAACTACAATCGATATGCCGCTCACAATCACAACTCAAAGGATTTAGAGTACGACTTGACTTCGCAGAAAAGGACTTCATTGAACTAGACCAATGACCACCTCGATGTTCAAGTATACGTACAGATCCGAGTAACCAGGCATCCCCTCCACGCACAATCTCCACGCCATTCCCAAGCTAGATCAGACACAAAAAGAAGTTCTCCCCGAAGAACAGAAAAACCTGACATAGCCAACCATTCTGAAATCAGAATTGATTTTGTTGCAAAGATTCAGTCGTTGTCACAAGAAGAAGCGGAAGAAAATTATGATGTTCGCCAAATACCAACGTCCATCATCCACCCTTGAATTACAGAAGAACTGTTCTAAAAAACTCTGTAAAACCCGGATGGGTGGAACCTGATCTAAACTATATTTTATGATTGGATAAATTAAATGTTTTACCAATGTAAAGTATTTAATATTAACCAATCATGATCCATCTAACTAACAACCCACTTATTTGTAAGTGCTGAAGTTACTTGTAATTTCAGCACCAGAGAGATTTGAATTTAACTTAGAAATTAGTTGGACTCTCCCGAGCACTTCAGCAGCCGCAGTAAACCAGTATACCCTAGATCTATTGAGCCTAGCAGAGACTAGTTAAACAACCTGAGACTAGATAGTATAAGAGTAAGATTAGGATCGGTATTAGACTAAGAAGTTGCACGAATCTATCCGGCCGAAAATAAGATAGCGTGACGAGCAGACGGTGTACCCTATCCGAAATTACTCTATGAGTTACACTTCGGTCCTAACTCAAAAACTTGAATTTTCAAACGCGTTTTTCTCAAATTGGGTTAAGATTAGACAAAAAGTGAAGAGACTAAAAGTTGCTTAGAATTTCACCAGAATTAATATGGTGCCTCTTTTCTCCAAAATTCTCAACCAAAATTGTACCCCAAAAATGGGTCAATTTGGCTTTTTTCAATTAATCAAGAATTACGCGGAAACTACTTTGTTAATTGATAAGAAAATTATATCACAGGTAGCCTCTTACGCAGCTCAACAAAGTTTAAGAAGGGTTAAATCTCCAAAAATTTGCGCAAATTGTTTAAAATAAATTTTTAAACAGAGATTCTGGGTTTTATATAGTAAAAAAAAAATTTATTGACTATCAAGTGATTTTTTTTCTCTTATACTGGTTTTTGGAGATTAAACCCTTTTTAAACTTTGTTGAACTGCGTAAGAGGCTTCCTGTGATATAATTTTCTTATCAATTAACAAAGTAGTTCCCGCGTAATTCTTGATTAAATGAAAAAAGCCAAAATGACCCATTTTTGGGGTAAAATTTTTGTTGAGAATTTCGGAGAAAAAATGGCATCATAATAATTCTGGTGAAATTCTAAGCAACTTTTGTACACTTCACTTTTTGTCTAATCTTAACCCAATTTGAGAAAAACGCGTTTGAAAATTCAAGTTTTGTTCGTTTTTTTCCGGATAATTTAAATCAGCTCTGTATAATAAATCTTCAAATAATGGTATAGAGCGATTTGCATGCGTGTCGCTTAGCATACGCAATGAAAATAATTACTCAATTACGAAAAAGTCCAAAAACAGCACCCAATCAGATCAATTTTTTGGTTTTGCCGATAAGCATTTGTATAAACGTAGGACAAAACTTTTCGATATAGGGCTTGCGTATAAGGAAAATTACAGCCGTAATGCCAAAAATTGGGGGAAAATGTCGTACACAACTTATTAAACCGGTTTAGTAATCGAAATTAATGTTTTCGCGTTTACAAGGAAGATGATGTTTGGTAAAACAATGTGCAATGAAGAACATTCAATAGATTCTATAATGACTTTCAGATTTTCCGCTCGAAAACACCCAGCAACTCGGATGTTTCTGTTCGATTAGGATGAAAACTGAATAAATTTGCTCGTTTTGCCTTGACGCTATCCAGAAAGCACCGCCGCATAACAGGTATCAAATTTTTAAAGCTTCGACTAATAAATTTTGGGTACGAAAAACTGCAACACCCAATGAATTGTTCAAATTGAGTAGAAAAAACTTTCACAGGACTCGGTTTTTTCCAGGTGGGTGCAGGTGGAGCCAAAAATGCTGAATAAAGGTCCGGCGGTATTACTGCAGAAACCATTTAGGGCAAGTTTTATGATATTCGGGCGGAAAAAAATCGTCATAACTAAATTGTTTATAACTAAATTGTACAATCTTTTCGGGCCTTTTTACTTATTCAGCCCCAAACTCTCAATTTTGCGATTTGCAATATTCAATATATAAATTCTGAGAGCAATATACTGTTATCACTGGTTAGTTCAATTAATACAAATGCGACCACTTTATTCTTAATCCGACTTCTATCAAGGCCAAACTTTGAGCAGATACGAATGTGGTCATTTTTTCCCTGGAGCTGTTTCTGTATTTTTTTTTCTTATCTGGGTAACACTCTGGAGCGAATTTGAAATAATTTTGAGTAGTTCCAAACATTCTTCATTACAAGCCAACTATAATTCATTTTCGGCTCATTAATACTTCGATTTAAAATTGTGAAAACATTTTGAGATGATAGTGAAATTTGATTGGCTTATTCTAGCCAATCAGATTGAAGCAAAATAGTTTCAGTTCAAGATGGTGAAATATTGATTTTTGGGCGGAATAGGTAAAAAGACCCATCTTTTGAACTCTTGACTGGTTTTTTCGTAATTGGGTGAATATTTGTCGAAAATTTTTGTCCGCTGGGTCATGATTTATGTGCTTTACTGTAACCAGTTAGTCTGTTTTTTTTTCATTATCAAATGCAAAACCGCATTTGCAGCTTTTCGAAGCTTGCCTGGATATGTAATCGTCTATTACTAAATATGTTCCCCTCGTGTCTTTGAAGGAAGAATTTGAAACCTCTTTGAATTAATTAACTTAGTTTTTATAAAATTACTTTAATTTTATTAATTTGGCTTTGATTTGTTTGCTGTGATCTGATTGGTTGAAAACTTTGAGTTTGTCCTAAGAGTTTGAATTGTATTTATGCTAATAGCAGCTGCATGCTAGGCGACACGCATGCAAGTAGATCGGTCCCCCGCAAATAACCAATGCTCAACATTCCACTTTCAAACCTAACTTTTCTTATGTATATAGATCTTAACGGTACGTTTTCTCTCAGATATTGGCTTTAAGGCCACAAAGACATGAAAAATGGCGATTTAGACTTCCTTATTGATTTTGTGGATTTTTTTCGGCTGTTAAATCAAGAATTGAATTAAATTGTTGCAAGCCCGCATTGAATTGGAATATATACTTGTTTTTGAAATTCCAAGAATCGCAAAACCCTGCTAAAGACTAACCATTAACCCGCAATTTCACTTTTCTTTCGGCCTACTGAATTTATTGGTGGCGTGGTAAAATCAGATATGCCTATCGAAATGCGATAATTGCTGATTAGATGTTCGTTCGAACGAAAACTAACTTAGCTTAAATTTTATTTTATTTGTTAGAATTATAGATTACTATTCGAATTTTCGAGCGCTTAAAGATTTTAAAACTAAGCTTCGGCGAAATGCACGCTATTCAAATTTGCAAACTTCGGTATGCAAAACCTGAATTAGCAAGCGAATCAACTGCACTCTTTTCTGTGGGCTTGCCAATACACACATGCTATTAGGTCAGTCGCCTAATTAATTGTGTGCGTGCAAAAAAGTTTGTAGTCCGAATTGCGTTTTTAAAATCAGTTTAGGACCAAGTGAAGTATTTCCCTCATAAGTAAAAAAAAAAGTCTGTGTAAAATTACGTTATTGTTAGCCAAATTTTGATTTTCTTTTAACTCTTTCTGTTTGTAACTCGTATTTTCTTTAACCTCAACCCAACCGTACAAAGCAGTCCACGGGATCAAAATGGATTTTCGAAAAATCAGCAAACAGCCAACGATCAAGATTTTCTCCTGGAAAAAAAATCAACGATCAAAATAAGTTTCTTCAATTCGTTCATTTACATTTAACCAAAACATAAAAGAGCAGAACCTGAAAAATATAAGTAGACAGCGAACGAAGAGCGGCGCGATTCTCTATAAGCATGGATGGATGCCAGCCACCAGCTTACTCAAACCCAGAAAAACTCTATGTTGAATTCAGATGGCAAGAAGAATTTGAGGCTCCTAGCACTCAATTACATAAGGTACATAAGGATCGTGCTGATTCGTGCTTTATTTCATCTGTTTCACCTAGTTTTAAATAACTATTCAGTTTTAAATAACTATTCGCCGAGATACATTGTAAAATTGTGACGTTAAATTAGACGACAACCAAATTATACACACCAATTCCAAAGAAAACAAGTGCATTTATGAAATTTTTATCGTACCAATTGACGTTCGTCAGGCATAAAATTTTCACCGAAATATTGGGTCAATTTGCAGTTATATATAACCATTTTTGCAAACTCTGAGGTGGTTTTTCGCTTGCTTTATATCCAGAGAATTGCTGGTTTTAGACCGGTCGATTGCTAATTTGAGATCTACTTGGCGTTGTTCGTATACTTGTTGTTATAATTTTGATGGCCTTAAAACTCTTTGAATTACTAGAACAATTTAAGGTTGATACTTCTTTGAGAAAACTAACCCAACTTGGGAAAACTGGATTAATAGGTAAAATTTTTGTTCCACAGGCTGAGAAATCTGATAATGAAATTCCATTTTCGAAATTGGAAGTCGACCACGTTTTTCGTGACCTTTAACCTTTCGCTGTTTGACAGTGGAGTTTACCTTCCTTTTAACAAAGGAAACGAGTTGAACTTGAAAAAAATCAAAAGTCAAACCGCGAAAAAGTAAATTTGAGCCTGAACAAATCTGAAGACTTTTCCTGAAAAAAAAAAACGAAAAAACGTGACCTTTACTTTTGCTGTTCGAACGTGGAGTTTTTCTTCCTTTCAACTAAGAAAATGGAGTGAATTTAAGTCATACAGCAAAAAATAAAAGTTTCTGAAAAAAATCATCGCAAACTATTAAATAGAAAATAACTTTGTTCTTTTAAACTTTATCATACAGGCAACAAAACTTAAAAATTTGCATGTAGGTGAAGATGTACTTCGCAAACAACAGCGAGAAAACGACAAAAAGCAGCTGTAAAAAGTGAAATGAAAAGCAAAGAAACAACTATTGAATTTAAAATTTTTTTGCTATATGACGGATCCGAACCTCCGTCCTCGGAATTAAACGCATCCTAACACTAGCCAGCAAAAAAGCAGCTACAGATGCTTATAAATATTGCTAGTGCAATGCAGCAAAAATGCTACCAAAATCAATTTAGAAAAAAACTAGTGCCAAGTGCGGCATTGAACTTCCGATTGGGAGTCTCACGACCTTCCCTCTGTGACACGGTACCTTGGCGAACGGCAAAAACTAGCCACCGATACACAGAGGACAGAAATTTCCAATGTGACAAAAAAAACGAAAAAAAGATGATTGAAAATTTTCGAAGAAAAAACTTTCAGGTTAAAGCTCTTTAAACTTACAGAAATCTTAATGATAAACACTCTGAAAGTTATCCCATTCTGAAAATTATCCCAATTAAAAAAATGAATCAATAGGAGATTTTCTTCTTTAGCTGGAAATTCAAAAATTGAGGTCCCTCTTTGAAAAAGGAAGCCGTTGACGTTTTTCACTTCGTTCTTTTACACTTATTAAAACAATTGTTAATATTTAAGGGAATACAGTTGCTGGAAAACGACGTATTTAAGCGGTTTAAAATTAAAACTACTACTTCACAATAAACACTTGTTAAATTACTCACTCTGACGTAGAACTGATCTTTGGTAATATTTTGAAAATTCGCCTCATTTGACGCCGATTGAAGTTGCTGAGTCTGCTTGTACAGTTTTGTTTCTGCTTTAACTCTCAGTTTGACCTCGTACTCTCGGTTCGTCTTAAGAAGAATGAATAGTTCCTCAAGCGTTGCATGCAAAACACTTAGGTCATTCACCTACAGGAAAACATTATGGCATTATATAACAGCAATTGTTTCTATCGAAGGCAAGGCATTAAACAGTTATTTCCGACAAAAATCTTTAAATTTTTTATTTCCAAGACAAAACAGCCAACAGACAGTAATAAAACTGTTACTAATTTTATGGAACAAACAAAACTAAAATTTTTTGAACATAGCCAACTGAAAGAAGGGAAATTATGAATGAACACACGAAAACGGAAAAAAACGACAGAAAATTTCGAAACATTTTCAAGCAAAAAGAATATCAAAACACTTTAGTTCCAGAATATTTCTTATTGAATTTTTTGATAAAACTAACCCAATTTGAGATAATTGGATCAATGAAATTATCTATAAATCCGATGTCAATTAAAAATATCAAATTTCTTGAAACTAGAAGCTACATTTATGCTCCGCGATATTTGTACTATTTTATTGGGGAACCTAATTTTCTTTCACTTGGCAGACGAATTAGAATTGAACTCAAAAAAATCATTAATCAAATTTTAGCGTGAACAATGTGACCAAAATAAAGGTAAAATTTCGAAATTCAAAGTACTAAGAAAATTTACAACTGGCAGACTGGAGAAAAAAACGCGAACCTTGTAGTTGTAAAACATTATTACCGTAAGATATAAATTACCTCTAAAATGAGATCTCCGACGTGCAATAAATGCGAGCATGAAGGCATCACACTGCACACGAATAGTCCATGTACATTTCCGCCACAGAAGCGAAACCCGAAACCCCGCGATAGATCATTCCTCGAGAGAGTAACTACTCTTTCCTGTTCAGTATTGCTGACAGTATCTTCTCTGAGCGGATTTGAAGGAGACTGCATAGCACATTCGCCAGTAGAACGCGAATCATACCTAATCAGGTTTTTAGATTGATATCGAATTTAACCTTTTTTCTATATTCAGAGCGGGGAATCAATTCTGATTAATATTAGAGAAGTAAGAGATTTCATATTAATTCTGACACATACTCCGTCTGAATAGCTGAAGATGAAAAAACTAAGACCATAGCCATGAACAGTTGACACAAAGTCAACTAACTCAGGAAACCAATAACTAATTTTTTCTTTCTAATTTTGCTGCTGAAATTGAGAAAATTTGAGAAGACTGAATCAATAGTTATTTAACAAATAGTCTAGCTTTGTTAAAAAGTGTTTTAGACGATCGCCAATAAAAGTTTGCGCGGCAGGCGATTATCAAACATAGCCAACTAACAGTTGGAAAAGAGTAATGAACGCAAGGAAACTGAAAAAAAACTGACTTGTTTTTTCAAGAGCCTTCAACTTTTGAACTTTAAGAAAATAGATGGCCTTGAAGCTCTTTGTAGGAAAATTTATGATAAACACTTTTTTGTTAAAATTAACGTAATTTAAGAAAACTGGATCAATACGTATAACTTTTATTTCACTGGGAAGTCTGATATTTTTCATTTTCGAAGTCAGAAGTCGATCACGTTTATCGTGACCTTTACACTTTTGATGTTCGATAGTGGAGTTTGCCTTCCTTTTAACATTAGAAATGCACTGAATCTTATAAGAAATCAGAAGTCATATCGCGAAAAATCGGATTAAATGTTCCTTTGTTACAGCTAATTCTACTTAGTTACAGATAAAATGTGTTTAAAAAGTGAATTAATCTCAAAGTTAAAACATTTAAAAGTGAGAGAGCATTCTCTCCACCGGAGAGAATGAACATAACAAGGTCAAATCTAAACTAACCGGTTAAAGTAATTTAAGATTAAATGAAATAAGAAAGAATGGTATGATTCGCAACATTCCCCTTAGTGGGAAAAAAATTAAACTACCATACGCTACAATACGTAACAGGATAACTGACCCTTTTCTCCCCCTAAAGGAGTCCACCGAGTAATTGAAAAATTAAGTACTGCCCAATACAACAGTAAAATTTAATGCTCCGAAGGAGTGACTGATTAGAAAGTGGAATAGCACAATTCATGATTCCGGCGGATTATAATCAATGACTACAAAAAGTAGATAGATTCTAACTGCACTGTAATGAATTACTAATAAAAAGTATTAAAGTCTAAATGCGAGTTTTTGTTTTAGTTTAACTGTCCCCTTCCATAAATTTCTCTAACTCCGCGTTGAAAATTTCACTATCCAAATATATGTAGTTGTCAAAACTATTCACAGCGTCTCTCAGGGATTCATCAGTGGAGATAAGAGAGATTTGTTCTGAGGATGAGGAGATCACTGAGCCCGATGTACATTCTTCCGATTGGATGTCAAAAATAGGAGTTTGGATATCCGAGGGATTCTTTGTATTGATTTGTGTGAAGGAGCCCGAACTGTCGTTTTCGTCCAGAGGTATTGGGTTTTTCGCGGAGCCTGGTTGATTTTCGTTCTCATCTATAATATCTATGTACAACCTTTTAGCATAGAATTGGGGAGGTCCAACATTTCGACTCGAACGTCTTAATTTAAAATCATTACCAGTGATAATGGTCTCCTTTGGATGCCTTTCCTCAAGTAATCGCGTTTTCATCAGAGGAGTCTTCTATTTCGAAAGTTGGAAATTCGACAGGATTTTCTCCCTCCGATTCCTTCGTTGTATTCAACGGAGCGTTTGGGCCCTCCGATGTCGCTGTAGTAGAAGGTTTGCTAGGTGAGTGTGAAGTAGTTTGGGCTGCTGGTTTTATACTGATTGGACTTTTCGCTGAGTCCATCGATTGAGGTTATTCGTCTAAAATCTCAGATTTTATATTAGTTTGATATGTTTGAGGATCTAATGATGAGATAGATTCTTCGTTAAAAATGGGGTTATCCGAAATGAGACGTTCTCTTATCACTTCCCTGCATGGAAAACCACCCGCGATCCATTCCCAATCACTAATGTCAGATGTATCCGACGGAATGAACATGGATTCGTCACCTGCAAAATATCCAGTGTTAGAAGTCGAGGCTTTATTTCGGGTTCGTTTTGGCTTGTTGGATTTAGTTGGTTGATTTATCCCTCTAGATCTTGTGTTGACAGGAGTAGGCAGCTCTATTTGTCGTCTCGTTTTAGGGCCTAGTTTCCGCGTCTGTTGGGGCTTTGTTTTGTTAGTCTTTCTTGGACCTACTTGTAAATCAGTGTTAATAAAAGAAGGGAAAGAAATATTTCCTCTGAATGAACGGATTGTAGAAGATTTAGACTTTGGGATGGCGATGTCCGATTTTCTAATGATTTTTCCGTCGGATAGTTCAACCGTAGATTTTGTTGAGTTTATTATTTTCTGACCCAGTTGTTTATAAAAAGAATTTCCGTTTATATTTCCATTGGTCTTTCGGAGTAAGTAAGCTTTAAACGGGCTGTTTAGAGACACTCGGGAAGATGAAGGTTTTGAAGATGTAGGGTGGACTGAATCGTAACCTTTCTCAAGTGGTGACTGGTTCTTCTTTGGTACTAGACAGTCTTTGTACCCGTCTTCTATCCGATCGTCAGCGTTCCAGTCGAGGGCCCTTTCTTTGCTTAAGATCGACTTCCCTTTGTCTAAAAATCCACCGGATAATTTACTAGATGCCAATTGTTTCCAGATCGTGCTCGGTTTTCTATTAAAATGTATTTCGAACGGTGAACATTTGATTTTTGATTGAAAGGAAGATCGTAAGTTCCAAATGATTTTCGAGATAGCGAATTGTAATGTAGGTTTTTGTTGTTCTAGTGACATTGCTAATATTTTAATTTTTACAGTATGAACAAGTTTTTCTACAAGGCCGTTAGAACGATGGTCCCCAACTGTACAAAATATTAATTTGATATTAAAAGAATTACAAAATAATTAAAAATCCCGACTAGTTAAACAGGATGCGTGGTCGACACAAATAGAGTTAGGAATCCCATGGAGGAAATAATAATCTTGAAGGAATTCGATTATCGTGTTTGATGACGTTGAGGATGTAATTTTAGCTGATGGAAATTTTGAGAAACGGTTTATACATAATAAAATGTATTTATTCTTTCCCTAGGTATTATCTAATGGGTCGGCGAAATCGAGGTTAAGTTCCTCGTTAGGTTCAGATAAAGCGGGAAGTTCGCTAGTTTGTGTGGTAGGTATAATGCTTTTTATATTCTTACCAGTTTGAGTACAGTTAATCCCATGGAAGTAGATCTGCCGGTTTATGTGAGGCCACCAAATATATTGTGCTAAGTATTTCATACCGAATTGGCCAGGGTGGGATTCGTGTAAAGTTTTTAAAACGGCGTTTCGAAGTGTAAAAGGAATAACCAATTTTCCATCCATATATAATAATCCATCGGATTCGTGAAGGTCTTTCGAAAATTGGTACAGGTAACGGGAATTTGCATTGATGCTTTTTACTTTGTTCTGGAGAGCTTTCACGATTGGGTTTAGCATTTCGTCGTCTTCTGTTAGTAATGCGACCAACTTTGCGTTAAATAACGTGTTTAGATCCAAAGGTCTTTCGGGTAACTTGAGATTTTCTCGATATTTTTTTACTAATTTTTTGTGTTCAGAAGAAATTTGGAAATCGATTGAGACCTGTACTCCGGAGGTGGAAGGATTAACTACAATTTGTTTATTAGACATATTTACACTATTTATAAGTTTAAAATCCGAAGGATTACTAATTAAACTACTATTAAGACTTAAGAAATAAATAAAGGCTGAACTTGATAAAAAGATTTTAGTAGGATCAGTGTTTGAAAAGTCCGAGGGAATGCATTTAGAGTTACAGAGTTCTGTTCTATAATGCTTTTGATTGCAAATTGGAATAGAAGAATTAATGAAATTCAACGCTGTAATTATTACGTGATTGCGTTATCTCGTGTAATTGGAATTTTCCGATATTGAACTAATTGCATTACATAATGGATTGTCGTTATCCAACGGATTGAGTGCGTTATATATTTTTTTGGTAGTTGCAACTACGAATTCTTCATCGTGATGGGGGGATTGCCTTTCCCGAAGGAGATCTTGAAATTAGGTCAGTAAAACCCATGTCTTTTCGTGCTAAATGCTTTATAGTAAAATTAAATGGTAAAAGACGATCTACCCATCTTGTCAATCGACTATGATACGTTTTGTTTCCGTGATTAGGTGACAAAGCGGAAAGGAGAGCTTTGTGGTCGGCAATAATTTCAAATTCTGAGCCGTAGAGACAATTTTTGTAATGTTCCACCGCCAATACAACTCCTAATAACTCTAATTCGTTTGTTGAATATTTGGATTCGTGGGGATTTAAAAATCTTGAAGCAAACGATACTGTTTTCCAGTCGCTCCCGTGCAGTTGTTCGAGGGATGCACCTAACCCGTTATGTGAAGCGTCGGTTTTTACTCTCGTGGATCTTTTAACGTCGAAGTGAGTGTTTTCTGTAAGATTGACTATTTCTAGTTTTATCTTATCGAACGCTTTTGTATGAACTTCATTCCAAAGGAAAATTGACTTCTTGTTTAAAAGAGGTCTTAACGGGCTTCCGAGGGATGCTAGATTGGGTACGAATTTGATGTACTGATTAGTTGACCCGAAGAATGATCTTAATTCCTTTAGATTTTTTGGAATTGGGATGTCTTTAATCGCTTTGGTTTTATCGATTAGTGGAGCGATTCCAGATTTCGATATTTTAAAACCGAGCCATTCGATTTCTTTTGGAAAAACTTGCATTTCGACCATTTAACTGCAAAATTGCAACTGTCTAACGTTGATAAAATTTTATAAACAATTTTCTTGTGGTCAATAAAACTTCCTGTGGAAGCGACTAAAATGTCGTCTAGGTAACAATTGGTAAAAGGAATATTTCCCAGTGTTGAGTCCATGACTCTTTGAAATTCATTGGGCATAGCCGAGTCCATAAAAAGCAGTTAAGAATTGATATGCGCCCGTTATATATCCGCCTACCAGGCTAAAATTGCATTGACTGCTAGTAAAATTGTCTAACGACAGTTGACTATATGCATTCTTAGATCTAGATTGGTGAACCACACTTTTCCGGTGGAATTGTTGGAAATTTGAGCCGCTACATTATCCACTAATTCATGTATGTTGGGCATCTGGTATTTGTTCTTGTAAATTTGTTTGTTGATAAATTTTGAATCTAGGGCTAACTTTATCGATTTGTCCTTTTTACAAGTGATAAATATCGGACTAATAAATCTGTCCTTGTCGCAATTTTCTAATTTTTTGATATGTCCTTTGGATTTCAGTCTGATCAATTCTGTTTTTACTGAATCCAGTAAATGTAATGGGACTCGCCTGCCCTTTAGTTGAATTGGCTTTAGTGGTCCGTGAAAGTGTGTTATTTTTGTTTGATTTTTTATTTTTCCAATCCGAAGGAATAGTTGTTTGAAAGTCTTGGAAATCATATCTATTTCATTCTCTTTGTCAAGTAATGTAATTGAATTGATAGACTTACAGTTTTCTTGTTGATGCGTAGCGGGTAATGTTTCTGTGAAACTTCGATTCCCACTTTTGGCAAATTGTCGTTTCCCAAGATGATTCTTTCATGTCCTTTCGTTAGGAAGAAGTGGCATTCCTTATGAGACCATCCGTTTGAGAAAATGGGAAAGATTACTTTTCCAGTGATATTTATTGCATTGTTCGTAAATCCGCAATAAAGTTCTTTAGTCGCTTGGTCCACTGGATATATCTTCACATAAGGGTCTCGTAACTTCAACTCGTGTAGGACGTTTTGTTTAAGGAAACTCACGGGGCTAGCTGAATCCACCAGTATATTGAGAATTACTTAGTTTTCGTTTCCTAGGCCGATGTTTAATAGTTTCTTCAATTCCTTTCCTTGATCGTCGTAGATAGTTGTTAATTTTAATACAGAGTAATCATCGTTATCGCTCTGTCCGGACTCCGACCATGCGTTAATTACTCCACACCATTCTCTATTAGCGTGGTCGTTATTTACATCCGATTGTTCCGAAGGATAATTACAATCTGTATTATTTACAATTTGACTATCCACAATATTTACATTTTTACGGCGTGATTTACAGAGTCTAGTAAAATGTCCTCGATATTTACAAGTCGTATCTTTTGCGGGGCAAACTGCCAGATGTCCTTTGATGAAATTTCCGCCGCATTTTATACACGTGTTGTTCCTTTCGATATTTAGGGTGGGTTCTCTTTTTACATTAAAATGATTAAAAGATTCATTGGAAGGGTATCCGCGTTGGATTTAAAAGTACTCGTCCTTTTAATGTGGTTTGTTATTCCTTTTTCATCGATCAAGGCCACATTTAAAGCTTCTAGTGGGGGTAGAGTTTCCGTAAGAAGTTTCCGTTGGATGTCCGAGTTCTTCATATTATTGATAAAAATATCTCGAATCCACTCGTCTTCTCCTGTGGGAATGTCACATCTTTTTGCCATTACTGCGAGTGCCCCCCAGAATTGTTCTAGCGATTCTCTGTCTCTGTTTTCTTTTCAACAGCTTGTGTCTTTCGAAGGTTATGTTTGTCTTTCTCACAAAGGCTAAGGACAAATTTTCCCATAATTCTTTGAAAGAAATTTGCAGAACTTTAACTCTCGTGAACTTTTGGCCGAATTTTTTCTTTCCTTCTTTTCCGAGGGCCAAATAAAGTATGGACCTGAATTTTTTGTCCGCCTCTTCTAGTCTCATGCCGTTGAATTTCTTAGTTTCTGACTTTATTGAGGCCATTTCTTCATCGTCGTACCTCTTTTGCTCACGGATGTTCCTCTCAAAGCGAGATGTTTTTTGAGAATCAGATTCGTTTTCTGGTGGATTTTCTAGTGTTGGAGGGAGTGCGTGATATCGTTCCGTTGGATTTTCGATATCGATGTTTTCCTTTGCGATTATTGCTAGTTGAAATAAGTCGCTCTACTCTTCCCAAGGAATTGGTGGGTCCACCATGTGGTTTTGCCAGAATGAAGGTATACCTCTCACGTTTGATTCGTTACTGTTTGACTGCGCCATGATAAAATGTTCCTTTGTTACAGCTAATTCTACTTAGTTACAGATAAAATGTGTTTAAAAAGTGAATTAATCTCAAAGTTAAAACATTTAAAAGTGAGAGAGCATTCTCTCCGCCGGAGAGAATGAACATAACAATGTCAAATCTAAACTAACCGGTTAAAGTAATTTAAGATTAATTAAATAAAATAAGAAAGAATGGTATGATTCGCAACAAAATCAAAACTGAGCATGAACAAATTTTAAGGTTTTTTCCTGAAAAGAAAACAAAAAAATCAGCAAGACCTATATAAAAGTACTCACTACGTTCACACTCTCAAAATGACGGATCCGAACAATATTTTCGGGCACTTTTGAAAGATTTTTCCGTTTTTGGTTACAATCTTTCAAAATAATGGTGTTTAAAATAGTACCAGAAACCCTTTGGATGGCAAGGGGGTCCAATCCCTGTATGGTGAGGTGCGCTGGGAAGCTTAACATCCGTTTTTGAATCTAAAAAACATAGCCAACAGACAATTGGAAAGTCAATGAACAAAAGTTCAGAAAAAATTGACTTCCTTTTTTTGAAAACCTCTCAATTTTCGAAGAAAAAACGTACGACTTCAAAGCTCTTTGAATTTGTAGAAAATTTATGACTGGCACTTTTCTGATAAAATTAAGCCAATTGGAAAAAAGGACCAATAATAAAGATTTTTATCTAGCTGGGAAAACTGAATTCCACTTTCAAAACTAGAAGTCCATTTTTTCTTGAACTTGACACTTTTGCTGTTCGATAGTAACAAAGGAAATGAACTGAACTTAAAAATAAATCAAAAATCACCCGCGAAAAAGTAAAATTTGCGCCTGATCAAATTCTTAAGCTTTCGTGAAAAAAATACCGAAAAAAAATCATCACGACTCATATAAGAGTCTGAACGACGTTCATCGACTCTTGATTAATCACGCCTTTTCGCGTCATTGGCATTTTTTTTCTTATTGGAGAGCATAATTCAAAATTTATACAGCCAAAGCATAAAAATGAGCCTGAACTTTTTTCGCTAAGAAAAAAAACAAGAATAGCCGGTTGCTGTGCAAGTAGTGCAGAATGTTCCGACCACATTGATAAAACAAGAAAAATAATTTTTCTACAATTATGTGTCGTCTTTTCCCCAAATTAGTGCGATCAGAGAACTAAACAAGCACGTAGAAAATTATCGAATTCGGTATAATCGGCATTTATCATCAAAAAACAATAACAAACAAAAAATATATTAAAAAAGATCAAAAAAAATACAATTTTTTTTGCACAAAAATTTATATTTTTTGAATAGATTTATTGGCAAGGAAGCGCTAAACGAAGCTTCTGAAACTAGTTTTCTTAGCCTAAAAACCAATTTTCATATAACTAACGATCCTCAATTGCTTTATTCGCTCAAAATTAGCCGGTCGGTTGCTCAAAGAGACAAGAAATCAAAATTTCAAACTAATTTTTCTCGACACTAGGACAAATTTTTTATTTCGCTCGAATTACGACTGAAAGGGCTTTCATAAGATATATCACTTGACCCATTCCGATGATTATTGCCCGATTTTGGGTGTAAAAACAAAAAAACTAAAACACTCGAATACAAAGTTCCTTCCACATTTTCTACGATCGGAACAAAAACAACAGACGACGAAGCTATGTGAAAATTCACATAACTCATAAGCAATTAAATACTGTGTTCCTCATTGCTAAAGTAATATAGGTCAGTGTATCAATACAGAATATTTGGAAGCAAATTAGTATGAAGGTTATTTAATAGACAACAAGCTCATTCTGTCAACATGTCAAAGTTAGCATTATGTACCTTTTCGATGGAATTGCGTCAAGGCCTTAAACCAAACAATGCTATTCATGTTCTGAACCTAGAAAGGGTACTTTTTAATAGGCTTCACACGTAAACGCAACACCCAGAGAGACGGAATTTTCCTGATGACCGCATACGAAGGCTAGCCTAACATGTTACGCGTGCGCCTGAATATGAGTAGCAGGACAAAACATACTGTTATTTCAGTATTCCATTTAGCATATTTTTCAAAGACATGAGTGTCTTTTATGTCTATGATGTTTAGAAAACTATCCAAATTAACAAACTTAGTTCTCCGTTTTCAAGTATTCAAACAAAAATGATTACAAAATTTGTATATTTTAACATAGTCATGCTCACTACTTCTAAAATGAGTTAAATATCTGGCGATTTTTATCAACATCATAATTAAATCTTTCTAGTCGACGGCCAATAATTCAGGAAGGAACTGGAAACCGAATGAGAACATTCACCGCTTGAGGTGGAGGACCCATAAGTGCAAAAAGCCAACAGCGATAAACCGAGAAGACGATCTTTCTCTTTTTGAAATTTTTCCCAAAGGGATGCGTAATAAATTATGTACGCGCCCACCTGTTACTTCGGGACTGAGCGGACAGCAATGCAAGGATACCTTGCCAAAATTGCTGTGCCTGAAATTCATCAAAAGACATTACGGACCATCGACTTAAGGCCAACTCACGATTCCGCGTTCCTACTTCAAGTTTGCAGCTGATGAAGTTTAGCTTCACATTTTTGGCGATAGCTCACTAGACGTATTTTTTTCAGTGGCATTCCTCTGTAATCGGTCAAACTCCATTTCAAACTTCCACTTGTTTTTAGCAAAATAAGAGAGGCGCAAAGGAAGGTGCTGTCAATACCAAAGTAGGAACTGCAAGTTTTACTTCTGGCAACTCGGCCTTAACGACGATATTGAGAAAGCTCTAACCCTGAGTATTTGTAGTGTTAAAGCCGAGCGTTGATTCAGTGGTTGAATTCAACCAGCAAACAACCCAGTTTTGCTGTCAACCGAGTAGCTGATATCCTTGAGTCGACATCGGTTCGATGGTTTCATGTTGTGATTGGAGACAACCCTGCCGATACAGAAACTCGTGGTATTGCCGCTTACTCTCTGAAATGAAGCAGCTGGGTCACCGGTCCATTGTTCCTGAAGACCCCTAATTGACCTTTCAATCCAAATAGGGCGGTTATCGATAGAACCCGACTAGGTCCAGTCTATGATCTGAATGGTGGTCTGAGCGGTCCGCACAATTTAATGCAGTATCGATAAAACACGTGGTCGCAAACATGGCTTTTACCTGGTCCTCGTCGTTTCAGAAAATCGCATAAATGCATAACCGATCTTGCGGAAATTCATATCGTCGAAGAAAAACTTCTGCTTCATTCAAGTTAGACTCGTTTCCAGCCGAGTGTGAGCTACTGGCCTCAGAAAACATTTTAAGAAGTCGTATATATTCATAGTCTTTTTGCGTGGGACCTAATGGATCGGTAAGTTCTACTGGTCGCACTTACCGTCTTTCTGTAACCGAATTATTGGATAGCTAGTACCGGCTGCTCCGCTTTTTTCTCCGCTTCTATCTAAAAGATGATAAGCAATTCATTAACTAACTCCGCTCCATCATGTACCGTAGGTTTGTTTTGTACGATGATGTCTGACCTTCCCGTAGAGCGATTAGGTTACCGTCACCCACCGTTCTCGAACTGCGGAGTCGACTATTCAACACCTTTATGTTGCCATTGGTCAATTAACCAAAAAAAACGGCTGGGGTTTCCACGTCATTCTCTTTGATTTCGTTTTTATCCGTTGACCCAAGTTCGTGAAGGATGGCTATCGAGCGCTCTATCTCTAGGCGAGGAACGCCCTCTGTGATGTGGTCAGACAATGGAACTAAACTTGTAAGAGCTGAAAAAGGGCTTCTTTGCATCAAAAGTTGCAAAGCAGCTCCACCCTCAATGCTCGTTCACAAAGATATCAAGTTGAAGTACAATCCATCCAATGCGCCTCATCACAGTGCAACATGAAATGAATGGTTTGCCGTTGTAAGCGCGTAATTTGGTATGGTATGGTTTAGAATAAGATGGTATAGTGTAAAATGGAACATTTTGTAGTACGGCATAAGGCAGATTGGAACATATTGTAGTATAGTATTAGGTGTACTGGCATAAAATAGAATGTAATCGGTTAAAATCTCACAGAATTTAAAGTATGGGTGTAATAGCGTAGAGTAGAATGTAATGGGGTAAAAAAACCTCAAATAGTGGGAATGCTGAGCTCTATTAGGTCGATAATTGTCCGGAATAAACGCAAGCAGTGTGGAACGTATGTTTATTGGCTCAACATGATATTCCGATGGGTACAAATTTAAGACCTGAGCCTCCAACTGATAAAACTTGACAGTTGATCGATTCTACCTTCATAAAAAAACAAAGCAGCTTTGTTATGCGGGCTGGGGTTTTCTTGAGCGAAACTTTTTACAATTAAATATCAAAAACCAATACCACCTTTCGATTTTACAGGCAAAAACTACGTTTCCGTAATTTTTGTTCCTCATCTGAACTCGTTGATTCTTGATTGCAAACTATCTTTCGAGCAAGATAACTTGCAACAACTTGGTCTGGAATCCCGCTAATAAAGTACTAATAATAAAAATAATGACATACCGTCGAATAAAACCGTGTCGCCTCCAGCTTCTACGCTCAAAGACTGTGCTCGCCTAACAGCACCTCTAGTAGCCGGTACCGTTTTGGTTTTCGCAGTTGCAGCTTGAGATCCTATTCGCAAATCACAATTATCCAACTCCAGAGGGGAGGGTGATTTACAGCCATAGTTGACAGAGAGACTTCGTCTTGAATGAGAGGGCGATCGTTCACAGCTGAGGTCAGGCGACCGACACTTTCTGCAACAATACTTGATATTATTCCATATAGACTTATTGATAGCCCTTTAATTCAATAAACATGAGAAGTTAAAGCCATCTATTACACAGAGGCGAAGTTGCACTTCGCATACACAAGCAAAAACATTCAGTTTTTCCCAGTATCGTTATCGATCGAGTAAAATTTTTGAGTCTATAAAATTTCGTAAGTGACGCAAGCCAATTACGACGCATTAGCAGTACCAGTCAATATGAAAAAGACAATTTATCAATTGCATATGCCTCAATTTGTATTTGTAATACAAAACTGCTCGTATCAGGGCAATTCCCTCTACGTTCTGACTGCTTTTTAAGGTATATGGAACAGTAAAAACAGGAAAAAATTAGATGTAACAAAGAAAAGAAGTTTTTAAATTTGAGAATTTTTGTGATATCAACCCCCCACACGCCATATAAAGTACGAAGTGACAAATTTCGCTCTTATTAAGAAATCAATTATGGCGAATATCTTCCTTGAACCAATTTGGAACAATTTCTAAGACGGACTAAATCTCCGCTTACGCGTTAATAGCGCTAAATATATCGCGCATTAATTTTCCCAAATTGACCAAAATGGCAATTTTCAAACCCATATAACTTTACTACGAGAAAAGATCACAGATGAAATATTTTTTCAAATTTAAGCTTGAGGACAACAATACCTTTTGAATAATAAAAAATTCGTCAAAAATGGCTAGTTAAAAAGTCGAAATTTGTCTGAAAAAAAAACTATCCCGAGCACAAATATTCCGTTACTTTCGTTACGAAAGTCGGAACAAGACTGCTCGTATCAGGACGAAGCCCTGAATGTTCCGACTGCCTTTTAAGGTCAAATGAGCAGTAATAACATGAAGAAATTAATTGTAACAAAAAAACGATTTTTTTTATTTGAGATTTTTTTGTGAAAACATCACCCCCACACGCCATATTAAAAACAAAGTGACAGATTTTGCTCCTATTAACAAATCAATTATGGTATATAATCTTCCTTGATCCAAATTGGAACGATTTTTTAGACGGTTTAAATCTTGCTTACGCGTTAATAGCGCGAAATATATCGCGCGTTAATTGTCACAAATTGGCCAAAATGGCAATCTGTAAACCCCCATAACTTTACGAAAAATGATCACAGGTGAAATATCTTTTCAAATTTGAGCTCAGGACAACAATAACTTTCGAATGATATAAAACAATTCTGTCAAAAATGGCTAGTTAAAAAGTCGAAATTTGTCTGAAGAAAAAAAAACCACCCGAGCACAAATGTTCCGTTACTTTCTTTAGGAAAGTCGGAACAAGAATGGTCGTATCAGGGCGAAGCCTGAATGTTCCAACTGCCTTTTAAGGTCAATGGAGCAGTAATAACATGAAAAAATTATTTGTAACAAAGAGCGAATTTTTTTTATTTGAGATTTTTTGTGAAAACATCACCCCACACGCCATATTAAGTTTAAAGTGATAGATTTTGCTCCTATTAACAAATCAATTACGGCATTTAATCTTCCTTGAACCAATATGGAAAGATTTTTAAGACGGTTCAAATCTTGCTTACGCGTTAATAGCGCGAAACATATCGAGCGTTTATTTTCCCAAATTGGCCAAAATGACCAAAATTGCAATCTTTCAGCCCCCATAACTTTACAGAAAATGACCACAGGCAAAGTATCTTTTGAAATTTAAGCTTATGACAACAATAGCTTTCGAATGGTATAGAAAAATCCGCCGAAAACTGCTAGTTAAAAAGTCGAAACTTCTCTAAAAAAAATAACCCACCCCGAGCACAAATATTCCGTTACTTTCATTACGAAAGTCGGAACAAGAATAATAGTCGATGTTAAAATCCTTAGCATTGGCTGTACTTAATAGCTAGTATTGATCAAAATGAACACTTTCCAAATGAACACATTTTATCGCAACAATATTCGCGGTTGGAGAAAAAGATAGTTCATACTATAACACAATCTATGCTTGTGTAAACAAAGGTAACTATCAAGACCAATTTATTTTCACATGTACGCATAGATTACTCGACTTCACATTATGCAATGAGAAGAAAATTTTGTAGCAATAACTTTGCAAGACCAAACAAACAACTCTAAACTAGGTGGGGAAAATCGCAAATTTCGGGGCCACTCATCTACATTACGTAGCCTTTAGTTATAATATATCTTGCAGCTACTTTAAATTTGTTTTAAATCAAATCAACATTGCGCAAAGAACAACATACGAAGAGGTAGAGCACTTTGAAGAGTTTCTGGACTTCACACTGGCTGCTGGAGAAAACTTGAATCCCAGAATCGAAGACCTCTTTTTACCTCCCGAACCACCAAAGGGCAGTCTGATACTCTTCGGCGAATCCTTGAACTTTCCCGTGACTGAACTACCCGAATCCTGTCGTTCTGTAGGTGGAATTGCCTTAGCTAATTCGAATCCCTTAACAGGATTCACAAAATTTTTTCGCATTCTAGGCCAAGTCAGTTCCCGAATTGTCTGTTGCTTCTTCTGACTTCTCTTTCCGTCTGTCATCTCTTTTGTGCACATACCTGATGATACACAAGGATTGAGCCGGAGCCGAAATAGCACTTCGCAAAAAAAATTAAAGAGAAACTTTGAAACCTCTTCAGGCTCAGAAAGATAATTTCTGAGCCGGATCAATTCAATTCTAAACTATGATCCAGAGGCGAAGCAGAGCTTCGCACCACTAGCGATGCAAATATGAATGACTATGATTAAAATCAAACGGAAAAAAACTTCAAAAAATAGTGTTCTCAAAACAAAATTTGCAACAAAAGCCCAAAAACATTGCTGAATCATTAGAAAATAATTCTGTGGAATAATTCTGAAGTCTCAACTGGAATCGAACTCCCGGGCTTTGCCGTCTCAAGCATGGGGGTTACAGCAACATGGAAGAAGGCTGAACTTTGAATTAAATCGGGCTACGGGAACTAAGCCGACAAAAATAAGCATACGGACGATAGCCCGAAAAAAGCGCAAAAACTCTAGTTCAAAAAAGGTCCCGGCCGGATTCGAATCGCAATCCTCAAGCAGAAGGGTTGCCTCTACCTTAGATGCGCCGGATGGTTGATTGAATTTGAACTTATAATAAACAAGCGGTAACAAAGACGAAAATATCAGTATCTGAGCAGAAACTTTCACGCCGAAAAAAAATCGTAAACTATTTTAAAAATTTTATACCCTTTCACCTCTCAGAACACACGCAAGCACACAAAACTTTTTTCAATCTCCAAATGACGCAAGCAATAGGAGGCCACTATGTCGATATAAATTAAATGTCGACAAAAATTAAATGAAACCGATAAAAAAGACAATAAAAAAGAAGAAAAAATAAAACTTTCACTTACCGAGCTGGTAAAATTACAACCAGTGTAAGAAAAACAAATTTCGATTCTGACGGACTTTTCAAGTACTAAAACTCTTAAAGCAACTACATTGAAAATTGTTGGCAGCAAAAAAAAACGATTCTTAGATGTGGTAACTAAGCCGAAAAAACATAAGCAGACAAATGATAGGTCGAATTTTTTTGAACCGGAATATTTACCATTTGAAAAAACTTCTGGTCAGATTAGAACCCAGGACCATTGCCTCCCCAGGCGTAACCGTTACCTCTAGGCTAAGTGTGCAAGTGACACTAAGAAACTTCAAATCATTATGAACCACGGTACCACCAGGAGTCCAGATGATTCCTGTGAACAAGGTTATTTACGCGAAAAAAACGTAGTACCCGATTGCAATACCCTTGCTGTTCAACACAACCGGATTGAAACAATTTTTAAACGGCTATCAATTTTTGCCCTAAAAGCGACATAAAAAAACTAATTTTATTCCAATAAAACCAACCGAAACAATGCGAGACGAAATTAACGAGAATTAACTTTATTAATAAAGCAAGCTATCAAATGATTCAAGTGATTATGTTAAACTAGTTGCTAACCCGAAAAAAAAACTAAATTCTAGTGTGATAACGCTTGCTTGATAAATTATACCCAGATAAGACGACGCCTGTCAAAACAGGATCTAAAGGCTCCAAAAAAGTCTAAAAACTTACTCATTGCAAAGAAATATATGGATTTTTGAGTATACTGATCAAAACTTGCCACTTTAATCAGGAAATTGTATCCGTGTGTTTTAGCTTTTTCTACTTTTTGATTTCCATTAATCGGAAGGGGCCGAGTATTGTATGATATTAAAGCCCTCGCAGTAGCAATTTCGAAATTATTAAAACATTTCTGAAAAAACTTTGCAATGTAGAGAAAAACCGTGTATTTTTTATTTTTGGTCTAATTTCGAGCGAACTAAGCGAGCGATCGAGCAGTATCTTTATGCGCAAATAAGACCTAAAGACTTAATACTCACCAAGTAAACCTAACAAAAGACCCGCAAAAAAATTGAATTAACAAAAAAAAAAACTATTTTTTTTTGTTTTTTTTAAACAAACAAAAGTTTTTTTTTAAATTAATTTTTTGTTAAAATATATGTCAAATATGCGTTTTCTTCTTATAACGAATGTACTTACTCTTTACGCTTTCGTTCAGATCTGCTCATAGCCGAACGAACAAAAAACAAAGCTTTTTATGTGGTAGAAACTTTCGATGCTACTTTAACAGCAACCGGCTATCCTTGTTTAAGTAAACAGATAATTAAACTTGACAATGAACAAACACCGGCTCAAAAAAATCAGCGAGAACAATTTTACGAGCTTTCCTGAAAAAAATTTTTAAAAAAACAGAGATGAAGCGGAGTTTCATAACACTAGCGATACAACACATACATAGCATTGCACGCTAGTGGAGAGTACATGAGATGAAAGACTATGTCGGAGAACTATTAAAAAAATAGATAAAATTAGTGTCACCTTAGGTACCAATGGTTCGAAGAAAAAATAAATCGTGTTGCAGCTCTTTGGGTTTCAAGTACTTTCAAGGATTTGCACTTTTTCGTAAAATTATCCCATTTAGAGAAAACGGGATCAATAGTTACTTATTTGTTTCCTTTGAGATATCAAAAAATTAGGGTGGTTTTTGAAAGTAGAAGTTATTCCTGTTTTTCGTGACCCTTCCACTTTTGCTGTTCGATATTGGAGTTTGCCTTCATTTAACAAAGGAAACGAAGTGAACTTTGAAAGAAATTTTCAGACATCTCACTGAAATAAAAACAAGTAATCAATATCACCTCGTTCTTTTCCACTTAAAAATTCAATTACAGAAAAAGAATGGGGAAACACAACCACCAGCAGTAAATAAGCTTTTTGTATTTAGCAAGCGGCCACAAGACCGGTAATATGTGGGTAGAAACACAATGGCCGAAAACAAAAAATGCAATAAAAATTTGTTTTCATAAAAAACTTCGAGCGATAAGTTTTAAAACTGTGAACTTTTACATTGCAAATCAGGGTTAGTAAGCTGAAAAACAGGAGTAAATCGACAACACTTGCGACTAAAATGAAACTGCTCACAGCACAAGAAAATCGGCGATAAAACAGATAAAACCGGAGCAGCCAAACGAAATTCCGGCAATTCAAGTTTTCTTTTCAAATTCACACTTAGTACTTTATGACCTGAAAGAGCATGCTTCACCACTGGACCAAGTGAGAAGGGCCTGGAAGATATTGAGGTTTCATACTAAAGCACTTTCGCAATTATTTTTTCAGATTTTGCTGGCATTTTAATCTTCCATCATGGGAGAGTTTATAAGCTGAGGGACAAATGAAAAGTTGAAAATGTAATTATTGTACCTCTGTCTGAAGATGTATCAACGTGTGTCGAACGTTCCGTTGTCTGTACAGGTTCAGATGCCACATGCTTGTGAGAAACTGACACTCGTTTTGCGTTCGTGTTATTCGGAAGTTTGAACGTTTGAGTGATTTCTTCCGTCATCATAGATTCGGCCGGGTTTATTGAGTTCTCCTCGTATCCCGAGGAAAAATAAGAATCCAGATCTTCAATCACTTGCATCTCTAAACAGGTCAACGCTCAATTCAAAAACTATGAATGATATTCATGAATGGGAGAATGAAAGCTTTGCTTAATTTCAAAACAGTTGATAAGAAAAGTCACTAATTTGTGCGTAAGGTACATAATAATCCAACCATCTCCACTGTGCGAAAACATTTCTGAGATTTTGAGACAAAAATTTTGAACGATTGACTTAAATTCAAAATCATCCAAATTTTGCTCCTAAAAACGAGTCAATAAGCAAAACTTCCAAACCGCTGTTTCTCGATACTGGATAAAGCTTATGGAACTTTTTTCATGCTCAAAAGAACAAAGAATTCTTTTTGCCCATTTAAAAATTCCGTTGAAAAAATGACATCTTTCAGTTGACGCATTTTTCCGCCTTAAAACCAACTGAAAATCATGGAAAGAGAAATTTAGTTTAAAGGTCACTTTATTTGAGAACAGTGACGATCATCACAGAGCAACCAGCTGAGACTTTCAGTTAATTACCGAAAAGACAATCATTTGTCGGAGGTTGAGCAATTTGCTCAGAATCTTCCAACGAGTGATTGAAGTGCAGATCACATATAAAACATTTTTTTTTTAAATTTTTTCAAAAACGGTATTTTTTCTTTGTTTTCAGTTATTTTTGTTTAGATGTCTGAAATTAAACAGCAGCAATACAAGAGGTTGCACCGAGGTGAAGCAGAGCTTCGCACCACCGGCATTGCAACAAAATTACATAAAAAAAAAACAAATCGAAAACAAATTTAAAATGTAACCAAAACGTGTCAAAACAAATTTTAAAGTGTGAACGAAAAATGTGAACCAGGGTAACTCAAAATTTTCGTTTGTCTCGATGAAAGACAACTAAATGCCCAACTAAAGCTGGAGGTACGTATTTGATATTTTTTGAATTTGTTATACTGATGCGGGACAAAATGCGTAGTTTCAAAAATTTGAAGATTCCCAATTGAAGATTCGCAAATCTGGGTTTCCAAAACGGTCAAAAATTCAAAAGTATGACTTGTTTGCAGGCCAAGATTTTTTGGTGAAAGAATACGACCGAAGCTAAATATAAAGGTATGCTGTCAACAACCTGCTGTTTCGGTTACACCCAAAAAATTCAAAAAACAACCATACATCAAAATTTGCACTTTTCCTAGAATCATAAAATTATGTGGCTAAAAAATTTGGTCGTTGTACCGCATTTAAAGAAGCTTCCCGACACTCGTTCTTTGGACTGAACCCAAAATCTCGAACATGGAACTCAAAAAGGTTTTAAAAATGGCTAAAAAATCAAAAAAAAAAATACTATTCCGAGGGCCATAAATAGTAATTTGGGTGTATAAATAAATTTGGGCTTAGCCGTTTATGCAGGAGAGCTCGCCAAATCCATTCCATTCATTAAAACAAAAATCTCCGATTTTGGAGAGAAGTTTTTGAGAAAACGAAAAAAATATCAAATATATGGGTCAAATAATTTCCCCCACAGACATTTTCGAAGGCTCTAGACAAGGAGCTTAAGAAAAAAGAAACTAGGGGAGTATGGACGCACACAGAGAGCAGGCTGTCTTTCCATTGATATCTCTTTTTTTGAAAATCTTTAAAACATTTTTCGAGAAAAACTATAATTTTTGCAAACAAAAAAGATATTTTCCAGACCCTTCTAAAAAATTAAAATAAAACCCAATACCATACATTTCAAAACCTGTTTGTTATCAAACAGGAATTTAAGGCAAACAAGCCAAGCTAAATCGCCACTTACGCTACGCGTTAAACACTGAAGAATTGCAGGTATTACTTGAAACAATTTTCAAAACCCTGAACTCCTTAAAACGATCACAGATGAAAACAAGAATATCAGTATCTTTTAAACGGTACCAAACCAATAATCTGTATAAATATCCGGAGTCTATCAAAACTTGAGTGCTGGATTTAACGCATATACTGTCACATGACTGCTAAATTCAGGGCAAAGCCGTAAATAATCCGACTGCTCTTTAACTGGCCTTGAAAAGTTTTAAGCAATTTAAAAAAAAAAAAAACTGGAAAAAATTGAAAGATAGAGCTTTGTTTTTTTTCGGATCAACCATACATACTCCACCCCACACCCTAAGTGACCTACCGTAGAATCTCCCCCTTAGCCACGTATTTATTGTGAAACCATTTCAAACAAAAGCGCAGAATAAGTGCTTGAGAAAACTTTTCAGAAGGAAACCTATTTTATACTGTTAATTAACCAAAATTTTATTGTAGTTCTATTTGAATTAATTTTTTGGTTAATTAGATCAATTTGGTTTGCCCTCAAAGTTCCCACCTTTATTGATTAGGGGGGAAATTGTACCGCTGATCCGTTTTTCCTCTCTCAAGAGACAGTATTTAAAAGTAATTATTACAATCCTAGACAAAAAGAGAACTAACATTACAATTAGCTTGCCTCAGTTCACTTGGGAAAGGTTTTTGAGGGATAATTCACCACGTGTAAGCAATACGTGGTTGTGCTTTGAGCATCATAGACTAATTTAAGTGCGCTTTTAAGAATTTGTCCCATGACAAAATTTGCAATTTTTAAACGCCCAGCTGTTCAACAATAATGATCAGAGAAAAATTATTTTCTTGCTTTTGAACTCAGAGAATCAAACCCAGAGAATCACTTTTAGCAAAAAAATCATTTGCATATAAAAAAAAACGAGGTGTCAAAGATGCAAAGGTGACAGCGTTACCTCTCGGCCAAAAGCGACGGAACCTGGAAGTTGTAATGATTCATTAAGCACGTTGAAAATTTTTTTACGGGAAAACTCTTGTTCCCGATTAAAAGACACTTGCTTTCGCAAGTGCTATAATAGCTTATATAATATTGATATTTTACAAGAATAATTAGGAGGCTAGCATTTCATCGTGTCACTAGAAACTGAGACGTATTTACCTCGACACTGAGGCATATTTTTTTGGTTTTTTAAAAACCACATCAAAAACAAAAGGACTTTAATATGAGAACACTCTTGGACTTCTTTGAACATCCTTTGAGGCTTTCGATTCGAAAAAAACCAACATATTTTTTTGCTTGCAACCTTTTTAAATGCAACACAGACGCGAAATTGCACTGTGCATACAAAACAGTCAATTGAAAGAAAAACAATCGAAACACATTAAGAGGACCAAATAGCTTCTCTCGATTCAACTATATATTAATTCTGAGCCGGATTGAATCGCCACTTACGCTACGCGTTAAAAACTGAAGAATAGCAGGTATTACTTAAGCCAAAGTCGACAAACTGGCATTTTTCAAAACCCTGAACTCTCCAAAAATGATCACAGATGAAAACTACTTTTTAGTTTTGGGTTCAAGAATATCAGTCTATTATAAATGGTATCAAACCAATAATCTGTAATAATATCCGCAGTCTAACGAAACTTGAGAGCTGGATTTAAGGCATATACTGTCACAAGACTGCGCGATTCAGGGCAAAGCCCTAAATAATCCGACTGCTCTTTAACTGGTCTCGAAAAATTTTTAGCAATTTTTTCTAAAAACTGGGATAAAATGAAAACTTGAGCTTTGTTTTGTACTCTCTCAAGAGTCATTATTTAAATATATATGTTAGTTTTGTGTTCAAGAATATCAGTATCTTTAAAATGGTATCAAACCAATAATCTGTATTAATATCCGGAGTCTATCAAAACTTGAGAGCAAGATTTAACGCATATATTTTCACAAGACTGCTCAATTCAGGCCAAAGCCGTAAATAATCTGATTGCTCTTAAACTGGCCTCGAAAAGTTTTAAGCAATTTTTTTTAAACTGGAAAAATTTGAAGGCTTGGGTTTTTTTTCAGATCAACCGTACAACCTCCCCTCACCCCCTAAGTGACCTACCGTAGAATCTGCCCATTAGCCACGTATTATTTTTGAAAACACTTCAAATAAAAGCGCAGAATAGACTGCTTGAGAAAACCTTTCAAAAGGAAAACCTATTTTATACTGCTAATTAACCAAAATTTTCTTCTAGTTATATTTGAATTAATTTTTTGGTTAATTAGATCAATTTAGTTTGCCCTCAAAGTTGATATATGAAAAACCAGTATTTTATCCCCTCCCCCTTATCGATTTGGGGCAAAATTGTACGGCTGATCCGTTTTTTCCTCTCTCAAGAGACAATATTTCAAAGTAATTATTACAATTTCTAGACGAAAAGAGAACTAACATTACCAATTAGCTTGCCTCAGTTCAATTTGGAAAGCTTTTTGTGGGATAAGTCAGCACACGTAAACAATACGTGGTTGTGCTTTGAGCATCTTAGACTAATTTAAGTGCGCTTTTAAGAATTTGTCCAAACGACCAAATTTGCAACTTTCAAACGCCCAGATTTTCACCAATAATGATCAGAGAAAAATTATTTTCTTGCTTTTGAACTCTTCATCCGTTTTTTAAATTTTTTTGTTTATTATGCTTATTTCGAACGCCAAAATTGATCTGAAAACATCAATCATTAATACTCCGTTCAGGGGTATCAAAATCTGAATAGGGTTAAGGGGTATAAAATTGCATATTGTTTTTCCGAAAGACAAATCAGTTGAATAACTTCCAATGAACTCAAATACAACCGAACTAAACAAATTATATTTTCGATCTTCGAGGAAGAAATATGTCATGATGAAATTCTCTAAATTTCAAGAATATTTCATGAATTTTTTTTTCGAATTAGTCCAGTTAGAAAAAATTGGATCAGTATGTAATTTTCTTTTTATTCTCCTAAAAAATTAGCATCCGCTTTCAAAGCTATCACGTTTTTCGACCAATTCCGCTCGCTTTTTTCATTGGAGAGCATGGTTTGTCTTCGTTTTAGCAAATGAAATTAAATAGAAATGAAAAAAAAAAAATCAAATTCAACCGCCAAAAGTCATACTTGAGCATGATGAAGTTTAAAGATTTTTTCCTGAAAAGAAAAATAAATAAATCATCACGACCTATAAAAGCGTCTTCACTACGTTCATTGACACTTAACAATTGAAACTTATTTTCTCAGAGAAAAATCTGGAATAAATGAAGTGAAAAGAACAACTTTAATGAAAAATTGACACCTCTGCAAAACTGAGTTGCCAAGTAAAACAACAATAAATTCAGTAACGTTTAAGTAAACGCTTGAATGGCATTAATAATCCTGCGGTTAAGCCCGCTGCTGATTTATTTGAAAAATAATTGGTCAAAAATTGCTTTTCCATTTGCCTAACAATGTATATAATGCATTTTTTTACAATAGTGGAAATTCAAATGTTTGAGGGGGGAAGGGGGTATTAGGATAAAAATGAATAATATCAAGAGATTTATTGACAAGATAATTAGATACACTTTTTGATCACAACCCTGATTCCGTCACTTTCTTCAAACACACCAAATTACCACGTTTTTGAAGAACCTAACCTACCAAGATCAATTGTTATTATATAAGGTATAGTTTATGCTGATAATTAAATAAACCTTTAGTACCCTTTTGAGACTTAAAATGAAGAGCGAGTATTTTAACTCAGAGGTCAATTTTAGCTTCAAAACGAAAATCAGTTTTCAACGCGAGGTTTAAGATAAACAGAAGTCACATCGCCAAAAGAAAAAAAGTGTTCCAATTTTTAACACATTGCATTGCCTTAATGCTTGTCAATTTCGCAACACTCCTATCAAAAACTTGGTTAGTAAAAAAGTAAACATTTGCTCCCTTTAGAAAATGAAGCTTAAAAAACTGGAAAGCCAATTAGCCAGAATAAAAAATAGACGTGAACAAATGACTTTTTCCTGAAAAAAAATCAATAAACACTTACCATTACAAAAACTATTCTAAGCGTACTTTCAAATGCAGAGCTGACAAAATAATCTTAAAATTGTAAAATTGAATTTTTTAATTTTTACCTGTCAAATGCGTGTTGTTCTGTTCATCCGTTTCTAACAATGCATCCTCGAATAAACGGTCCGAATTCTCCTCGCTCACAGTCCCATGAGTAAATGGCTCCTCGAGGTCCATCACAACCTCGTCAACTCCTCTGAGATTCTCCGATCGACGCTTCGAGAACCAGTCTAATTCTGTGCGGTTCCTCGGAAGAGTGCGATTTCTTCGGCTCTCGGTGGCAAAACTCGGCGAACTCATGAACGGATTTGCCGCGTTTGTCATCCAATTCAGATCTATTGAGGGTGAATATGATCTATGCCGACGACGATGGAGCTCTGAGAGTCCTGCTGCTGCACTGGCCCGACGTCGAGTTAAGTTGTCGTTCGAATTCCTGACAAGAGGAGAACGTAGCGTCGAATTTCTAGTGAACGGAGAACTTTCAATATAATTTGCTTGAGGTTCAAAGCAACTACTTGTACGTAAGGTGTTCAGCTGTCTTAAAATTGCGCTTTCTTCTGTTTGAGTACACTTATCAGTTTTAATTATTTCACATTTAGCCGAAAACAAAAAATGAATCGACTTCACACGCCTAGATATTTTGGACCGCATTTCAGGTAACGAAGTAACAGGCACGTGATCTATAACTCGAAGCTTCATTTTGGGCTTGAGTACAGATTTGAAATTAGAATCTGCTTTCACTTCGATTACAGTTAGATGTCCTGTAATATCCGAAAACATAACTCCGAAATTGCTCCAGTCGAAAAGAGAACGTAGGTGAAATCTAACGTCGACATCCAAAGTATATTCGTTGGCAGCTGAAGATACGTTTTTATGGAATTCAATTTTAGGCCAAGAAATCAAACTGCTTCGCATTTCTTCATTTTCCAGTCTCAGTTTCTCAATTTGCAAAAGAAGGTTGCAGTTTTCAGAACGATAGGTTGACAAGGAATTTTTGATGAAGTCGATTTCACTCGAGTTCTAAAATAGCATGATCACAATAGTTCAACAAATAATTGCATCTTCAAATTCATTAGCGATAAAAACAGGCCAGTCACTCTTCAATTAGCACAAAGTTCCGAGAAGTCATTGCAAACAATAATTTGTTGATTTTCTTTCAAATAAATGTCGAACAAAACTAATCGATTGCTGTTCAGAAAAACATAGCCGACAAACATTGAAAAGAGTCAAAGAGAGCAAGTAAACGGAAAAAAAACTGTCGTCTTTTCAAAATATCTAAATTTTCGAAATTCAAAGAAAACTATTTTTCAAAGCTCTTTGAAATTCTTGAACAATTTTTGATTGACACTTTTTTTTTATCGAACCGACCCATTTTGAGAAAGCTAGATATAAATGGTTAACTTTTTTTCCGCTGAAAAATTCGATAACTGAATTCCACTTTCGAAACTAGAAGTCGATAACGTTTTTCGTGACCTTTCCACTTTCACTGTTCGATAGGGGTTTCAACGGAAATGAACTGAACTGGAAAAAAAATCAAGATTCAAACTGCAAAAAAGTAACCTTGAGTCGCAACAAACTTAACGTTTTCTGCCAAAAAAAATATACTACTACTACTAATGCGTTTGCTGTCCATTTTTTGATTGTGGTGGGCTTGGACATCCGAAAAGTGCCTAAGCAATGATATATCTGGATTGCTATTTCATGGAAGATACGTTTTTCCATGCCATTAAACCGAGGCAGTTTGTGGGTTTGAGGCTTAAAGTATTCAGGTCGCGTTTAATACAGTCGATCAAGCGTTTTTTTTAATACAGTCAGTCAAGCGTTTTTTAGGTCTTCCTGCTGGTTTCTACCTGAAACTGAAACACGGTCTCATGATGTAAGCGCATGGTCATTTTCTCTTTGGTAAACATGATCAAAACATCGTAGCCATGACCGCACTTAAAGCTTAACCAGATCAACAAGACTGTCATTTTAATTACTGCTTCGTAAGTAACTGTCTTTATAAGAGACTCAAGTCATCCTACGCAGAGCTTCCATGTCAGCACTCTCAACAGAGCTGGATATTGCTTTGGTCGGCGCCCAGGCTTCAGAGCAGTACATCAGAACTGGCCGGAGAAAAACTCCGTAGATATCACCACTTCTAATCAAGTCAATATCTTTTTTCAGCATCAGAGGTGAAATTTACCGCCAACTCGTACAGAGCTGGCACTCAGACCAATGCTTTCACCGAAAACCCGGTAACAGACCTCTTTGACAAAACCTAGGGCTTCAGATTGACTTAACCGTAGAGTAGCAAGCTGATTTGAGCGATAATTGGAAGCATTATTGCATCTTGGACGGACATAATAAGTACTATCTTTAGAATTTTTCTTAGACCACTGCATTTTTATCCACCGATTGATTACAAGAAATTCAATGTATTGAATTGGCGCCGACTCCCTTTAAACAACAAGCGCAGGGATATTTTTCGGTTTTTTAGGAATACACTTTTGGCCTGAAATCAAATGCTCTGTCTCATCCAATTTGACTTCTAAACCGCGTATTCTAACCTGTACATAGAATATCCATTGGTACCGTGGAACGACAGTTTCTCGCAACCTCTTCCAATACTAATATAAATAGCAATGAGCTAAGCGCCGATCGTTGTTGCGCGCCTACTTTAATTTTAAAACAATCACTGCAGCCTTGGGGCCGGTGAACTCTGGGTTTCGACTCAGTTTACATACACATTATTCGTTGTACCACATTTACGGGAAATCTGTTGCATCAGAGCCCAAGTGAGCAGTTCCCTGGGAACACGGTCCAAGGCTTTTTTGAGATCAACAAATACCTGGAAACCAGTTTTTCTTTTCCAGAAATAGTTCCCTCAATCTTCTAATAAGAAAAACGGCATCGGTAGTTGATCTACCACCTATAAAGCCAAATTGCATGTCAACTATTTAAATCAATTGTCTCAAACATTATTCCAGTACTTTTCAAAAATTTCAGATGCGTGTTTCAGTAATCAGGTGCCTCTCTAGAGTCCACACTCAAACGGATCGCTTTTTCCTTTGTATAAAGCAAGATTTTCACTTTCGCTCCAGTCGGAGGACATAAGACCGGAGTCCACCACTTCCTAAAGGACTGTGAAAGTCCAGCAAGTCCACAATGCCTGGCAAACTTTATCATGTCCGAATTTAGCCCTGTTGGTAATGGGCTTTTCTTATTTTTCATCACTCTCAGTGCAAGTGCCTATTCCTGGATAATAAATCCCTCCAATGGGCCTGCAACTGGGGAGATATCATAAGCTTCAAATGGAATTGCTTCATTTAAAAGATTTGAGAAGTAGTTTCGCCACTGCGAAAAAAAAATCTTGGTCACAAGTCAGGAGTTCTCCTTCAAAATTAGTGAATTTTGCTCAAACTGCATCCTTTTGATGACTTTTCATTTGCTTGGTAAAGCGGAACATTTAATGTCATGTCTACGTACCACAATATTCGTCTCTGACAACATTCAAAAATTTGAAGATCGCGTTAGCAAAAAATCTATTTGGGTGGAATTTTCGCCACTCTGAAACGTACAAAAAACAAGAAAAAATCACGACCCATTTAAGCGCCCTGGCACTATACGGACCAAAAAAATTTAAGCCGATTAGTCCCTATATCATTCTACCTTTAAAGCATGTTTACTCAAAATTTATGTTTTTACAATTTAAAACATTTAATCTTAGTACAAGAGAGACACTGTCCGCTCTTCGGTCAAACAGTCTGAAAAACCAAAACATTCTGACCAGTTTCTCTCAACGTTGTAAAAACTTCTTATCTTGAATCCGAATAACGGAGCGTATTTGAAGGTTTATAATTAGTTATTATAGTTAGGGCTATAGAGATACCGCATAAAACGACACAAAACTGAAAGAAAAAATAATTAGTCCACGAAAACATAGCTATCAAACATTTGGATAAATATACTAGCTACAGACATATTACACGGATAAATGAATGGGTGGCTGGATGTATGGATGGCAGGATGGATGAAGGCTGAATGGATTTATGGCTGGATGGATGGCTTAATAGACAGATGAGTGAGAGAGGAAAAATAAATAGCTAGATGGAACGATGAATGACTTGATGGATGGACGACTGGTTGGTTATCTGACTGGATGGATTGCCAGATGAAGGGATAGCTGGTTGATGGCGGGATGGATAGCTGATTGGATTAATGAATGACAGGATATATGGCTGGTTGCTGGCTGCTTTGTTGAATGGATGGCTTAAAATATTGAAAGGCATGATGGATGGATGGGTTGCTGGATGATTGCACTGGGGGATAGAAGGCCTGCTGGATGGATAGATTCCTGAACGGATGGATTGATGTATGAACACCTTAAAGGATCAATGACTGGATGGATCGATGGCTTGATAGCTTAATGCATGAGGGCATAAAAGAATGAACGGATGGCTAGATGGAGGACCCAATGTATGGATAGAAGGCTTGATAAATTGCTGAGAAGATGGATGGATTGACTTAATGAATAATTAAATGGCCGATGGATGGATGGCTCAAAAAATGGTCCGCATTATAAAAAACTGTCTGGTTGGATGAATGGCTGGTTGTGTGGATCGCTTTATGGACATTTGAATGGATGGCCCGTGATATAGTTGTATGTATCGTTGGATGAATGGTGGGATATATGGATGCTTGGATTGACGGATGGATGAAGCGCTATATGGATGGATGTTTTGTTGGGGAAGATCGATGAAAGAATGAATGGATGACTGAATGGATCCACGATTGGCTGGTTTGATCTTTGAGGACTTGAACGATCTGAGCACTCACGTTTAGACGTCTGCAACCCTTGAGTTAAAAACTAAAATCACACCCGTAGCGTCAAAATTTGAATTACTTTTTTTTGAAATTAAATTTTTCAAAGGTTTTAAAACACCATCTTCAAAAAACGTTGAGCTGTCGAAATTAAAAGCCAAGTAGTTAGAATTTCTAAGATAACTTTGACAGCGTCCTAACAAGGATTTGAGAATTTCAAACTCAGTGAATTATTTTAAAATAAATCATGAAAAACGGATTTTATAAATCTCAGTTTTGCGACCCGCGGGACAATCCTGACGGCTCCTCACTGTAGGGTTGATTATTTTAAATTAGCGAGTTGATAATTGAAACGACAAGAGCCCGTTATATTAGGTATTGATGGATGAATCCAACTATTACTCTACACTACACTGGGCTGCTGTCCTCCTCCCTGTCAGTAATGTGATTCATTAAAAGAAAAATGAGGGCACTGTTTTGGCAAAGCGCAACAGCACCGTATTTGGAAACCCCCACGAGGAATCATTACATGATCTTATGAAAAATACACCAAATAGATACCATTTTAAATAAATGCACCACTACATTATGCCAAGTGGATTTTCTTTAAGCCGTAGAACAAAAACCGAATTCACAGTTTTCAAAGTCAGTTGCTTTGAAGAAAAAGAAAAGCAGAATCAGAGCAAGAAAATAACGAACCAAAAGAAAGTAAATAAATTAAAAGTTATCATATGGCGACAGAGACGGTGGCGTTTTCTAGCAGATATCTAACTTATCTCGAAAACTTTTGATAGAACAGATTGAAACTCATGAATAGCTCTCGAAAAACTTCGTGAAAAGCGTTCAACCAAAAAAACAATTCCATGGAACTTTCTGTTGCGTTACTGCAATCCCTTATCTTGTTACGATGATAATTTCTTTGGTTTATAATTTTTATCAATTTGAAGATATTAAGTTGAAATAGTCATTAGCTCAAGCATTATAAATTTCAAAACTCGCAACAAAATCTAAATTGAATTATCAAATGACATCGAAATTGATAACATTCCCCTCTTGCAAACGTTTCGAAAATTAACTGCTTTATCTTCAACAACAAGTTATGCGAAAAACTTTTTTCTATTTCACTCTTGCTAGAAACTATTGTATGGCCGCACCAACTCGTTGAAGTTCGAAGGATTATTACAAGCCAGTACTTCTTTTGCCCACAAACCAGAGCGAAAAATAGGCAAAATCAAAATTAAGATCTCCATCTGCACGAAAAGGCACTCTATTCGATTTTGATGAAGCTGCGCGAAACGATCTCGAACACTCTTTGGAGAAATTGCAAAACCGATACGCAGGTCCCGGTCGAATCAGAAAAGATGGTTTTGAATTAGGAAATAGAGTGCATTGAATTTTCTAATTTGACTTAAATCTTCTAGCAAGCCCAGTTGTTTTAGATGACAACGACGCAGGAAAGATCCCAGCAGAAGGGCGAGTCAGATAAACACTCGCGTAAGGGAGCAATTCAGTGGCGGATTGTCTCACAAGTACAATAAGGTTCTGCTCCGCGAACACAAAAATGTTACGTTCGAAAACCTTTGCTCCATTACTTGCAGAAGAAATCAAAATGACAGAATCGAAAATATCGAGAAGATAAATTAAGCAATCTCAAACATTTTAACTAATGTCAGCAATTGCAATGAGGAAATTATCCAATATCGGAGACGAATATCTTCGCAAATTCGTCATATAAGGGCTACGCAGAGAGCAGCCAAAACTTTGACCTTTTTTTAAACGACAGAAACAACCTCGATCCCGGTCTCACAGAAAATGAAGAGAATTACACTGATGACGAAGACGATAATGAACCATCCGATTTCGATGACCAAAAGAAATGTTATGATATTCACGACACGACTATCAAGATATTATCAATACATTTTTGGATCTAAAGACGAGGAGCCAAATCAAGTTTCTGATCACGAAAAACCTGAGACAGTAAGAACGACTAAGATAACTGGGCAAGCTGAACAAATACGAGTCCGTTGTTTTTCGAATTGTGCAACAGCAAAACTCATCACCTCGGCCCCTCAACTATGAGCAAGCTCGCGCAGCTGTCGATGCGAACATCATCGCCATCAGGTACAAGACGTTGCTCTAGGAGAGGATACTGAAGACAGGAGGGTTAAATTATTCATCGTTCTCGGGAGGCGTCATGTTGAGCCCATAAAGTTCAGAAACTGGACCAATTCCGAAGCTCCCGCTTGAGAATTTCTTTTCCAGCAGGATACAAACGATCGGTTTGTCATGTTCGGTTTTCCGTGAGTACTAAAAGCTTCGATTTATTCACGAAGTCGCCTCAAGCTTCGGTGGTGCTGTTCAGGTATTGCTGACGTTTGCCCCAGGCGACGCCTGTGTATTTACTCAGCGTAGATATCAAACGATTGATTGAAGGAAGTAATTTGTTGCTGGCTATAGATAAGCCAATCATTCCACTTCATAATGATACATCGCTAATGGGTACGGACGTTCCAGCTATTAAGAATTTGTGACGGCCGATGCTTGCGATGAAATAATGTGCGATTGTGGACAGTGTATGCACGAAAAAAGCAAAACTTGATTCTGTTTAAAGAAATCGGGCAAATACCGGAATGCGTTGCGTGTCCGAGTTTCATGGGAGAATGCGGAAAGTATGCACTGCCCAACATCAGAAGCAGAACTGCAAAGTGCCTCTGTGCTCGCCATCTTTGCTGCCAACCACGCAGGATTGAAAATTAACATGCCAACATTCGATCCGTTTCTGTTCAAACAAACTGTGAATGCAGTTGTGAGGGCTATTAATGAGCTTGAGGGATTTAAAGTCTGTCGGTGGAACAAACCATCCGAGCAAGATGGAGACGTTTGTGCTGAACCCCAGTCTTCACGCAATTAAACTGACGCCTTTTCAAGATTGTGATGATGCCTCCAAATATGTACAAGCAATGCGTCTACTTCTGCTGCCTCAACTCCACCTCCACCAGTTTCGTCAATCACCACAAACTGTGAAACTGTACCGGAAACCCTGGGTGTTACGCGTACATTTACCAGATCGGCACCAAACGTCAATCAGAATGTGACGAAAACGCAGGATGCACCTGCCTCCGTCCAAGACCGATGAAATGCAGTGAAGGAGTTATTAAGGGCTTCAGTGAAAGGTGTGTAACAGCTTTCAATTTTTTCAAAAATTTATATTGATGCTGGAAAACCCTGTTCTTCTTATTTGACTCTTTTATATCTTCAAGTAATTGCTTTTCCAGGACGACTTCATAGTGGATGAAGACGCTCCACGGCATCTGTGGTATATAAATGTTGCCATTACTTGACATGCTAAAAGACACCAGTCTTCATAAGACGAAACTAGACTTTGCCTTAACTCTGGTAGTTCGTTACGGATTATCCAGTGATAGCTGTTAAAGGCCCTAGTTTTCAGTTAAATGTAACTGTCATTGTCAATAATTTCCTTTTTGTGCTTTTCATTCCAAACTGCAGCACTTTCATAAAAGTTGCTACTCATTGTTAACCTATTTGTTAATCTGTCAGGCGTGGGTCAAATTTGTCTAATAAATTTTTGCTGAATATGTGATGTTTTTTCATGTTTTGGTTTCTAAGTGTATGCCGTTTTGGAAAAAAAACATATTTTTTCCTATTTGGCTCATCTTTCTTTTCTCAGTGCATGACAATTTGAGCTTTAAGCAAGCTATGAAAGTATGGTACGTTTGTGGTTTATACCATGCTGATTTGTTTCAGATTGCCTGGTTACCAAATTGTAAAATTAAAATTTTTTTGACAAATGCCAAGGCCCACGAAATGAGCTAAATTGCCAACCGTTTGCGGTTACCATGTGGTCAGTTTATAAGTGGCACTCTAGTTAGCAATTCTTCACTGCAATGTCAATGATCGGCAGCCATCATTGACAACAACGGAACCACACTTTCCCGACAACTCGGTCATCGAAACTGACCTCTCGTTTATAACCGCGTATCAGTTTGTCAAAGTTGTTATCGGGCGTCAACGCATCGCATTCCATTTTTGTTTTTCACAGTCGCCACAGAGCAAAATAAGTGTCGACGATTTGGAAAAAATAATGTATATGGGGATTCCGTGTAATTTTGCTAGTGTTGTAACATGTACAAAACAAACAGATTGCTTCCTTCGACAAACAGCATCCAAATTTCAGCAATGCATGGCCCTCTGTCATTTGGGACTTCTTGTTAAAAGAACAGAAAATGATGGAAGAATTTTGTGGTTCCATATCCTTAATTGCCATCGCGAACCATCAAGCAGCCTTTCAGTAGGACTGTTTCAAACATGTCATCAATTTCGTCCAGCCTTCTGTTTTTCATGATTGTACTGCGGCTGTAGAAAATGTAGCTTTGTTTTAACTTTTCTGCAAAGCACGGGATATGATGGGCAAACTGAACAAAACTTTTTCCTAGTTGTGAAACGTCCCGTTGGCTGCTGGACATTTCCTGAAAAATGTCATTACATTTCATTCAAATACTATCTGCGGTATGTTTTCCCTTTCTTTACATATTTCGACGCATACTCAAATATTTACTTCACTGTAAAACGATTGGATTATGAGGTGGCCGATAACTTCTTTTCCATTAAAACCATGCCCTAGACAGCATTGATTCAGCAAGACCTTCGAATTCTTGTTTGTGCGCGTCATTCGAATAGATGTGATTTGCAGTACATCCAACCTGACAAATCTACCAGAGGACGCCTATTTTCGCCCGTCTCAGAAGACTTTTCACCAGCAATTCTAACATCGTGTTACTTGCAGCCATTTCGACAGAACTCACAAACAGCTTCTTACAAAATGATTCCCATGACCAACTCTTTCCAAGGTTTGCCTACGTGCTTTTTAACAGAAGAGAGACGATTTGACTACGTTAATCAAGTGCAAATTGATCATGAAAATATTTATTTACAAACTAGACCTGATTGTCGAACGGTATTGACGAAGAAGCAGTACGAGACGGAAGACCACGGGAATTACGTTTCGGTTGTGTTAGATTGTGGTCATGAGTCCCAACCTCCTTTTTCGTCGTGGCGGAACTGTTGTTCCCATTGAATCAGTGAGACTCATGCAGTATGCTCAAAAAACTCATTAAAGCTGATAAACCCGAAAATCCGGACAGTACCAATTGGAACACACTTGTGCGTATAAAAATTCGAAAAACGTTTTTCGCTTGTATTAAGCCTTCAGATTGTTTTTGAAATTTCTCCCTGTCAATCATTCCTTCACACAACGCTGTGGCGTGTTTTACTGTTCTTAGCAGCCAACAACGTGCTTTCCGTTTACACGTTACTTTACTTTCAATCAACAATATCAGCAGTCTGGTCATCACTCCTTCAATGTTTCAAAACACTGGTTTTTAGGCCTGCCGAAAACAGTTCACATTATCCTCCGCAAGTCTTTGAATTAGAAGAAGCGATAAATGAACTAACTACTTTAATTGACATTTTTTTAAGTCTGACAGGCGCACTTGCAGCTCAGCAAGATAATGTTTCTGACCTCGATGGAAGTGGAGTACTTGCCGATAATTTAAACTTTGTAACAATTATTCCCGAATCAGGAAACCTGCGACGGCATCAGCCGCCGCCGTTATCATTTTGTATATCTGCTCTTACTTTCAGTTTGGTTTACATCGAAAGTGTACGCGGCATATTCTATCGGGCAAAGCTAAGTTCTAATTGGTTCGGCCTCAACTACCAATCTTCCACATCCACTCAAATGGAAGAATTATCTCTGTTTCCACTGATCGAAGGCAACAGCAACTGGTCATTTCTTCTATACGAGAGTATTCAACCTGAGTTGCTCACGTCTACTGTATCTGATGTTTTCCAGTCAATTAACGGCCAGTCAGCAGTCTCTTGTACATATCATGATCGTTTACTTTCCTGCGATTTCCCAAAAAATGGTTACATATGCCATTATAAGCGTTTCGTCGTAGCGCTGTTTCTATGAAGATTGTCAGGTAGCTCTGTGCAAAAAACAAATAAAAACGTACACGTTTTCATGCGCAATAGCCTTAATAGAAGGAAAGGTAAGTCGAGGCAGTTCTCGTTTGAAGAATAGTAATGAGGTACAGAGGCAACCAACTGAAGAACTGAGTATACACAGTGATGGAGATGTTGAGCCAAGGCAAGACACTTACTGCAGCAGCACCTGGTCATGGTCGCACTATCGGTTCCACAGTTCTACTGAACGATTTCGCAAATGTATTGAACAGAAGTAGAACCCCAATATCATTTGCCAAAGGTCAATGGCGTCAACTGCAAAAGTTTGTGGCCGCTGTAATAAACTCCACAACCGCTTTGTTATATCCCGAGGGTTTTTTTTCGCCCATCAGTGTTTTCATTGATGAATAACTGGGCCATACTTGGTGCACTGCCAGCAACATTGCTAGGGGATAAGGAAAAATCATGGGGTTTTGCGAATGTTATAGACCATATTCAGACACGCCTTACAAACGGCTCTTGGTTGACGTCCACTGACGTCAAAATGATGCTTTTTTACTTTGATATCTTCCTTAATCTGAAAGGTAACCATCAGGACACCAGATTTATTGTCAGTCGCCGATTACCTGAATTAGGTAGGCCAGGCGACTTTTCACATGATCAAAGTCGGTTATATATGGAGCAACAAGATGGTCGCAGGCTAGTGAATGAGCTAGCCGCTGCCTTCAAGAGCCACGAGTTTGTCACTTTTTTTGACTGTAATGATTCACCAGTCACAAATGTATGGTGTTGCGCCGTTGTTCAACTTGATCCAGCAGCACACAGAGGATTGTGAAGACGACGTTCGACGCAATACAATATTTACGAAGGTTGTATCTCGTTGTACATGCAGTTGTGGGAACGTGCGACCTTTTAATTTGTTCGCTACCTGCTTCATTCTGATGAACGACCATTGGGAACAATCAAACGTATGTTTGCGCGATACGAGTTTCAAACTAGTAAAGTTAACGCGCCGCATATGCACATTGTTGTATGGACAGAAGAAAGCAACGATATAAATATTCGGCGCAATATTTGCGGCTCGTTGCGTCACCTTTTCTACAATCTGCAAGTAAAAATTGACAATCCTCTTTCTTTAATTGACAACAAAATGTAGTTGGATTAATTGATGTACAGCACATCCGCCCTTTTAACGCGCGACTGCAGCAGCGCTGAATATCGTTGTCACAAGAAAGCCGATGAACATGGTCGTAGCATATGCAGGTTCAAAACGTACCAGCCATGTAATGAGACTTTCCGCCGGCATGTCGATAGACTTCACTCACCCCAAGTATGGCAATTGTTAAAGAATTTGAACTTGGCTACAGAAGTTCCCGGCCACTCGTGTACTGTGCAGTTAATCAAATGGCTGCTGCCACATATAATTATAATGCAGAATACAGTGAGTTGTTTTCGCCAGTCAATGCGAATTTTTCGCCATGTTAAAGGAAAACATGAACACATTGTTGTGCGACCGAGTAATGTCCAAGTACGCTGCCGGCGTTGAGCAGCGAGCTACCGTTTCTGTGACGGCGTCAAATGCATAAGTTAACGTCATTATCAAGAAAATGGCTGATGTTAAAATAGCTGGAGCCCTGTTGAAAGCAGGCGAAGATGCTGTTGCTTCTGAGAACTTTCACGTTGTGTCTGCCACGGTATGCTTGTGGACAATTTTGGAATTGCCATATGTTTTCAAGTCTTATGACTGCTCACATGCAATTGACGACCTCACAGAAACGGTAGCTCGCTCCTGAACGCCGGCAGCGCACTTTGCTATATAGGCTGCGGAAAGTACTCGGTCGCACAACAGTGTGTTCGTTTCCCTTGAACATGGCGAAAAGCTTCGCATTGACTGGCGAAAACAATTCACTGATCTCTCATACCTCGAATGAGAGTACAATGATAGCAAGATTCCATTCTCTTCTCAAGCTCAAAACATCTACATTAATAATATAAACATCTCTGTAATGATCATCCAACAATCTGGTTGACAACAGTATCGAGAAGCAGTTATGTTCTCCAATTTCTGCAGTTTCTTTGGATTCTCCAACTCAGAAATTTGCTTTTCTTTTCATCAACTTTAAACAATATGCACAGTCACAGACCAAATTCTAAAGAAAAATGGGTAGCAATGACTATCATTCTAATCCTAATAACGGTCTAGGATACTGGTTTAACTTCGGCAACTGGTATTTTAAACTTTAAAAAGTTATGGAACTATTTAAGCTACTGAAGCTATTATATTTAACTGACGATAGCAAAAATGCTAGCAAAATATTGATGAACTATTGTAACAGTTACAAGATTCTGGCTTTGCTCCTTTTACACTGAACTATCTAAGGAATTTTCCATTAGCACTTTTCGCTCCCTTTTTGTATCTCATTTTTGATTCCACTTACCAAATCTACTTTCTATCTATTTTCCACTACCAACCAAACTACCAACAATCACCATTGTGGAAAGCAGCGATTGCACAAGAAATAAAAAATGCGCAAAGATGTACACTACAATTAGCGGCTGCTATTTCTTCAAATAAGCCCTGAGTGTCAGGAACTTGATGTTTTCCATATAAAAAACTGTTATTGTTGTCAAACTTTGATTTTCTTTCAACTCTTTCTGTTTGTAACTCAATTTTTTCTTTAACTTCAACCCAACCGTACAATGCAGTTCACGGAATCAAAATGGATTTTCGAAAAATCTGCAAACAGCCAACGATCAAGATTTTCTGGAAAAAAAATCAACGATCAAAATAAGTTTCTTGAATTCGTTCATTTACATTTAACCAAAACATTAAAGAGCAGAAACTGAAACATATAAGTAGACAGCAAACGAAGAGTGGCGCAATTCTCTATAAGCATGGATGGATGCTAGCCACCAGCTTACTCAAACCCAGAAAACCTCTATGTTGAATTCAAATGGCAAGAATTGCGTTTTCAAAATCTGTTTAGGACCAAGTAAACTATTTCCCTCCTAAGTAAAAAGAAAAGACTTGTCTGTGTAAAATTACGTTCTTGTTTGCCAAATTTTGATTTTCTTTCAACTCTTTGTTTGTAACTCGTATTTTCTTTAACCTCAACCCAACCGTACAATGCAGTCCACGGGATCAAAATGGATTTTCGAAAAATCAGCAAACAGCCAACGATCAAGATTTTCTCCTGGAAAAAAATCAACGATCAAAATAAGTTTCTTCAATTCGTTCACTTACATTTAACCAAAACATAAAAGAGCAGAACCTGAAAAATACGAGTAGACAGCGAACGAAGAGCGGCGCGATTCTCTAAGCATGGATGGATGCTAGCCACCAGCTTACTCAAACCCAGAAAACCTCTATGTTGAATTCAAATGGCAAGAAGAATTTGAGGCTCCTAGCAATCAATTACATAAGGTACATAAGGATCGTGCTGATTCGTGCTTTTATTTCATTGACCTAATCTTCTTTTTTTAATTATAAATAAATATTTTCCGAGGTACATTGTTTAAGTGTCACGTGAAATAAGACGAAAACCAAATTATACACACCAATTTCAAAGAAATAAAACAGGTGCATTCATGAAATTTTTATCGTAGAAAGTTACGTTCGTCTGGCCAAAACTTTCTCCGAAGTATTGGGTCAATTTGTAGTTACATAGAACCAATTTTGCAAACTCTGAGGTGTTTTTGCGCTTGATTGTATCCAGAGAATTATGGTTTTAGACCGGTCAATTGCTATTTTGAGATCTACTTGGCGTTGTTCGTATACTTGTTATAATTTTGAAAAAATCTCCTTTCGAATTTCCAAGAAAAAAATAGATGGCCTTAAACGACTTTGAATTTCTAGAAAAATTGGCAATTGCAATTCATGAAATTAACCCAATTCGAGAAAACTAGATCAATACGTAAAGATTTTATTTCGCTGAGACACCTGATAATTAAATTCCACTTTCGAAAATAGCAGTCGATCACGTTTTTCAAGACCTTTACACTTTTGCTGTTCGATAGTGGAGATTGCTTTCCTTTTAACAATGGAAATGCACTGAACTAAAAAAAAGCACAAGTCAAACCGCTAAAAATTAATATTAAGCATAACCAACTCGAAGACTTCTTTATTGACAAAAAAAAGTCAACCTCACCTATATAAATGAAGCTAAAAACAGCAAACCTGTAAAATTTCAGCATTTCTGTTCCCCAACTCCTGTCGCAAGTTTCCAATTCTCTCCAAAAGTAAAGAAATTGGTGCTACGTTTGACGCACGGCTACTTGGAAACGCTACAAATGATTCACTGTCGCTTCTCGCAAATTGATTTGTCGTCTCCTGTAAATCCATCGAACTTCTTTCATGTTCATCGTTTGTGAATCCAAATGAAGACCTTCGTCGCATTTGATTATCTCCGCGCAAAGGCCGAGATTGTGTTTGTATGGTTAGAGAAGAAAAGGCACTGTTATTATCGCTGCGATTGCGACGACTTCCAAAATCAGCATTCGACGCAATGCTAGAAAGATAAAATTTCAGAGTCCACAGTCAGATAGATGTTAATCAACTCATTTACTTTGATGACTTTATTTCGACCCCAAATTTTGGTAGGATTTTTAAATTCAGGTTTAGGTGTAATTTTTCAAAAATGAAAATTTGGCTTTCCAAACTTATTGTTGCAAAGAGGGGATGAACAGGATCACATTTAACGATTTTCTAAAAAACGCGAGCAAAATATAATTATAAACACAGAGGCGAAGCTGCACTTCGCAAAAAACACTTGCGAGAACACGACCAATAAGCAGCACTATCAAGTGAAAGAAGAAAAAGTAGAAATAAGCTTCGAATTAGAAAATAATCGGCTACGTGTAGGATTCAAATCTGCGACCTATTGCAATCAAGAGATTTTGAATATCACGCACTATTCACTCAGCCACGCAAGCTTAACGACGGACAAACACTAATCACGAATAAAGCAGCTAATGAATTGCCAATGAAATTGAGCAAAAAAGGCACCAAATACAAATAGACTCAATTTTGCAAGTAATAATTTGGAATATAACAAACTTAAGGCATACACACTACCTTTCCATGTAACAAATCGCAAAGTATACGGCCAAATTATGTGTAATTTTTGCATTTCAAAAAATTGCGAGATATATTGAGTTAGAAAATTTCTGAAATCGAGTTTTCATTATTATTGTCTTGTTAGAAACAAATCACTTTTTTTGGTTCATTCGATGAATTAAAAATGCATCAACTGAGTTAACTTATTACTATTCGAATGTCAAAGAATGCTATGAAAAAGTGTAAAAGATGGTTTGAAAAGTATAACACAGGCGAAGCTGAGCTTCGCACCACTTGCGATACAAAACAAGGGAGCGGCCACGTCAAACAAAATTGAAAATGTCGAAGAAACTAGAACTATCGAAAGGAATAAGCCTAGTTTTGAAACAAAAACATGCCAAGTCAAAAGATGATAAAATTAGCATCGAAAGAAAACGAATCGAGCGGCAACAAAACCGAAAATATTTTAACAGAAACACTTTAAGAAAAAATCAAATTATATTAAGTCCAACTCACCCTCAACACACACAAAATTTATTTGCGGGTCAATGAAACAATATGATGCCGAACAATATTACCTTCTTGAGTTGGTAAAATTACAACCATCATAAAAAGATAAATTCGTATGGTACAGATATTTAAAAAGCTAACATGCAGAAAAAACTAATTTGTTGCGGTAAATCTGTTGCTAACAGAGGCTTCCAGGAAATGAGTCCAGATTAAAAGAGAGTCCTGATCCTAAAGATTTTTACGGGAAAAAAGTCTAATACTCAATCGCAATACCCTTGCTTATTGCAAGAGTAAAGAACAAGGAAACCGACAAAAAAAATGATTGAAAATTTTTGAAAATTTATCAACTTTCAAACTTCGAAGAAGAAATTATATCTCATTGCAGCTCTTGGAATTTCAAAAATTGGGTATTGCCGTCCTTGCAATTTTAAAATTATAACAATTAAAAAAACTGGATCATTGTGACTTTTTATTCCACTGTGAATTCAGAAAAATAAAGCGCTTTATATGTTCCTTAGTTGAACTCTATTTTCTTATAAGAAAGGAAAATAAACGAACCTACAAATAAATCAAAACTCGAACAGAAAAAGAAACTAATATAACAGACTTAATAAATTTTAAGACATTTTACTGAAAATAACAAAAGTCATCACGACCTATACTGGGCGACATTGAAAACGCAATCATAAATAAATGAAACTAATCTTTCCTTATGGTAAAGGTCGAAACTATTGTGAAATCTTGTTTAATGATGCTTTTGAAGCAAATGCAATCCTATTTCAGCAATTTATTTACCTAAATCATTTCCAAACGTTATTTTTTCTTTAGTATTGAGTAACGAGTACAGAAAGTTTAATGAACGCAAGTAAACAGAAAAACACTGACTTCATTGAAAAAATCTCAACTTTCGAATTTCAAAAACAAATAGAACCCCTTTAAGATTTTTGAATTTCTAGACCGATTTATGAATGGCGCTTTTTTGATAACATTAAACCAATTTGAGAAAACTGGATCAACAGGTAAAGTTTTTATTCCGCTGTAAATTTGAAAGTTAAATTTCAGTTTCGAAACTAGAAATCGCTCACAAATTTTCGCGCCATTTCCACGTTCGTATTTGACGAGTGCAATTTAACTTAACTTTCAGCAGATGAAATTCACTTGAACTCAAAAAGAGCAAATATACCTAACAGCATTCATAAATGCATTAATATGTATGAATGCACATCTGTAGCTATTTATCTTAAAAATTACACCGGAAATTAAATAAGAAATTTCCAAGGAAAAAAAGGAACGCGAGGCTTATCCTTTAGTTTTACTAGATATTTGACGTTGAAAAGACATGTGCGAGAACAAGGAAATCGGAAAAAAGTTGATTGATGAATAAACTACATTCGAAAAAACATCAGGTTAATGCTTTCCGAATTTCCTCAAATTGGCGATTGGCGTTAAAAAGAAAACGTATAACGCATTAAAAATGCATTGATATATATGATGCATTTCTGTAGCTAATAGAGCATTTTAAGACTTTTCTGGAAAAAAAATTATCAAGACCTATATCTGGCAGGTCGAAAAATGTAAAAGAGTCTTTTAAAGATTTTCCGTAGAAAAATTTCCAGATTACAACTTTTCTGTAGCCAAGCAACCTGGTAATTGAATCTACGCTTTAATTTTTTAATGGATTCAGCGTCGTGCTTACAAATTTTCAAACTGTTCTTCTATGCATGAGCGAAAGAAGTCCATTGATGCTTCCATTGCAGGAAAGTGATTCCGAAAATTTCGATTGGATAAAAGAGCATCCAGAAGGGCATTTTTCCAATCATCCATGGAGTCTATTAAAGTCCAGTAACAGTTTTTCGCTGCCAATAAGTCCATATTGAGACGAGTAGCTTCTGCCGATTTCTAAAAATTAAGCTCTTCAAATCAATTGTTCACAATGAATTTATTTTGGCTGTATCGCGACCTATTGATCGATAGATAACATGACTAACAAGACTAAATAACGGCCAATTTCTGCTTATACTGAGAGTAACAAGCGTTGCAGCTCGATTGTAAATACAGAACTTACAGTAAGTCAATACTTTACTAACGGTCTGTAACACTAGTTGCAGCTCGTCAACAGTGTTTTTAGCCGATGCCAACTCGGCTGACAATGAGTCCATCTCGGCGTGCACTCTGTCTCGTTCGGCCATCACAGTCGAATACTCATGTAACACAGCATCTCTTTCACCAACAACTCGACGCACTAAAGATGCAGTCTGTGGGTCGCCACTTCGAGCCACGAAAAGAGACATATTGGTTCCTCCGCTTCCACTAAAAGGTCTGAAAACAGACGATTTTGAAGGTGCTTCATGCTCAAGAATTTTTGGGGACAGAAAGGCTCACAAAATTCAGAATGAAATCAAGTACATCGGAAAGAATCAATTCAGGTATCGCGCTGATTTTTTGCCGACTGTTTATCAGTTCACTCAATTTAAATCCATTAGGATAGCGCTCCTGAGCAGCGCGAAGCTTATCTTAGTTCTTATTTAGTTTATTGTTTCTGAATAGCTTTCATGCCTTTTTTCACTAAGTTTTCAGCTATGCGCTGCATTGTTCGCGTATCTGATGGGGCCGCACCACAAGTGCAAACACAAATGAGCGGGCAGAAGCTGCTCCCACCAGTGCAGCCACAAATGAGCGGGAAGAAGCTGCTCCGTTCGACTTGAAGAACTCTCTGTAGGTATTTGAGTTTTTTAGTGACTCGTGGTACTTATAGGCATCTTTCATTAATCTTCGTAAGTTTTTTGTGCGAATTGAAGACTTTGACAACAAAGAAGGTCGGCTAAACCTTGAACCCCATAATCCGTTTGCTTTTACATCTAGTCAAGCGTCTTCACCAGATGTGGTGGAATTGTTGATAAAGCTCTCGCCTTGCAACGACTGAAGTTTCGGCTCGATTTCAACATCATAGCAAACCTCGCTCATGAGGTTGGCAAGAGTATCTTTGATTTCGTCATGCCTCATATGGGTGTATCCACCTTTCGCACAGTGAAGGGCGTGGGTACGTTCGAAAGATTGACCACATGCAGGTGTGAGTGGAATGTTGGTTGGTTCCCATTCATATTTGAGATAAATTCCATCCCGGAATTCGGACACAAAGAGGTTGAAATTATATCTGCTAAGTGGCAGAGCGTTTAACCAGTTTGAGGCTCCTTTTTCGGAGGCTATCTCAAGTGCGAATTTTCACTGTCACTCAAATTGTTCAAAAATTTATAGTTCTCTTTTGGTTTGTTCTCTCAGTTTTAAGTGTTTTAATTTTTATATAGAATTTTTTTTGCTCAGATATAGCTGTTAACGGGTCGTATGTGTCTAAGATTGACAATGTTTAATTGATCATTCTAAAAAAAAACACTCATAGTCAGAAGGTAGCTTGATATTTAGACCGCTCATGTTCAGTGGCAAAGAAGCGATGTCTCTAAGTTGATGGCTAATAATAACTTTCCAAATTGAAATTGGAATGAGATTTTCCCACAGTGTCTTCTCGCAGGCCAGCATCTTTTCTGTGGAATGTGGGTAGTTCTAGCTAAAAAAAAAACAATAATTTTTCTTGTACCCCTTTGTGTTTTGCGGTGATGTTTTCGCGATCTTGCCAAGGTTTTTCAGTATTTTGTTATGTTCTTCTAACTGAGTTTCTAGGAGTTTTACATTCAGTCTCGAATTCTGTGACAGAACCAAGTACTCTAGTCCCTTTCTTCATTTTGATTTCGGTATTTTTGAATAATTTTATCCCATCGTTGAATTTTTCAACTTATACAATCAGCTGACATTTCGATGCCCTTACATGATATCCAAAAAATTTTCCGTGTTTGATAATGTTGTCATGATCTTTCAAAATTCCGACTGCCTTCCCATCGTCTGCATACCATTTCTGAGTTAGGCTGCCATCGTTGACTAGTTTTATTAAAGGTAAGGTGGCTAGCCCGTACATCGCCATTGCTAATGGGTCTCCTTGTGTGGTTCCTTCTCTAGATAGGTTAGCAGTTTTTATTTATGAAGAGTTTAGAAGGATTAGAGTATGAGTTCTGTATAGCGGCTAGTATAGAGCTGCATATAGTTTTTCAAAAGCAGGTTTCGATTTAGGGAGAAAAATGCATTTTCCACGTCTATCAGAAATACTGCATCGGATTCTGTTTTCTCGTATTGCTTCGTAAGCGTATGAATTGCATATTCGATGCCACATTTTTGGCCAAGGCATAGTTAGTAATTCAATCTGAGTACCATAAGTTCGCTTTAAAGCACTTTGTGATAGTTCTACCTATTATTCTGCAGATGACTTCACCAATGCCAATTGGCCTAACTCCTCGGTTTTTATCAAGTAAAATTAGTCGACATGCATTATATGGTTCAAGAAGCTCAGGACTTTGTATTTCTGTCGATATTTTCAGTGCGATTTTGGATTGTGTCTTTGATATTTCAACGGCCTTCCTAACTTTTTGGGCGTTTATTTGGTCGAATGTGGATAAATGGAAAGAGATTGTATCTTCGGAGCATCATTTTATGTAGTTGTTGTTTATTGGCTCCGCGGGAGGGTGTTTCTCAATGAGGATTTGCTCAACAGTTTAACTTTTGACGGTTTTCTCGAGTGAGAGAACACCCTTGGAGGTATCAGTTAATTTAGCATGAGTACTCGATATATTTCCGGTGCTCATTAATTTATTAAATTGCTGTGCTTCAGTTTCTACTTTTTTCCGTACTCTTTACCAAGCGCATTTACAGCGTTTTTCCCTCGTTAAAAAGTTCGCCCTTTCGCCCTTAAGCCTTCTTGTTAAAGATTTGGAGTTCGATCCATCACTCTCCGAATTGGTTTTGCATAGCATGAGGTGAGGGAATATCAATGTTGCGTGCATTGCGTATGTGTTTTCTTGTGTTTCAATTCACGAGTTGAGGGTTCTATTTAGAGTTTCTATAAAGTTAAACCCAACTCTGTTTTTGCAAGGATCATGAAGACTGGTTTCCAGTGTACTACTTGGCTGTAGATTGTTCTTATTTTATCTTTTAGTTCAGGTAGGGATTTGAATGGGGTCGAGTGTGGCTGTTACAGTTTCGTTGCTGTTTGCAATTGCAGGATTTTGATCGTTGGTCGAGGAGACTTGTTGACGCTAAGTTGGAGGGACTTGGATGTCACTTGTAGTGTTGTATGTAATCAGGGAAGTGCAGCGAATGCAGCTGAAATTGTCATCGTGGTCGCTGCCTCGGTTAAGGCTGCTGCTTTCAGATTATCAAGAGAATTTAAAAATAATATAAGAAGAAAAATTGTAAAGAATTCATTACCAAAGAAGAAGTGGATGCCGTCTCGACAGAACATTTGAGGGGTGTTGAGATTTAAGTTAAGATTGGGCGAAACAATGAGTGTGTGTGTGTGAACAAAGTTATTAACTTAGTTAAACAGCACATGGTTATGAATGTAGAGTTCGCGATTAGCATCATTGTTATTGGAGCTTTGGATTGTTTTAGGGATGATTAGGGTTTTGGGCTGAAACTTGTTTGCAATAAGATTGATTAAGTTTTTCCATTTTAGCTCAACTTCTCTTAGATGCAGCTTATTATCATTAAACCCGGCGATAATAATAACTGAGAGATCTGTATGAAACAGTTTTTACAATACAAACCAAAGCTCCTTAATACAGTTATTATTATGTTGTTGTTATTGCTCCGTGGACTCAGCCTTCGCCAGTGAAAAGATAACGACTTACCTCTCTCGCCTCAACGACATTTTGGAAGATAACGGAATAAAAGTTTCCCTACTGCTACTGGGAGTGACGTACGACACCGTGCTGACCTTCGGACAACACAGCCAACGTGTGCAAGAAAGTAGCAGCAAGAAACAACGCACTCCGCGCGCTTTCTGGACTTTACTGGGGGCAAGACAAAGAAACACACTTGATAACCTATCGTGCCATCGGAAGATCGTGTATGGACTACGCCTCGCCTGCCTGGACACCAATAATCAGTAAAACCAACCAACAGAAAATTCAAACGATTCAGAACACAGCTTTACGGACAGCCACCGGAGCCCTTCGCCTAACATCAATAGATCACCTACATATCGAGTCCAAGATGCTCGAAGTCGCCAGCCACCACCACGTACTCAACAACCAATTCCTAGCCCAAGCAACTCCAGAAAACCACCCCTGCAACCACCTTTGGACGTTTGAACCACAGAGCACCGACAGAGACAGTTCAAGTGAAGAAGTCGCTAGTTTCCTTACCGACGATCTTGAACAGACACTGAAACATCTACACACACATGCAGTCGCCGAAGAGAGAGCCAAAAGCCAGCACAACAGAGTTTTGAAAAGACCCCCTCCTGAGATCTCGAAAGATGAAGAAGAACTCAGCCGCTACGACAAAAGAGTCTTGTATCAGCTTGGATCAGGTTTGTCATGGAAACTAGCCGAAACCAGACACAGACTACAACCGGACCTTGAATCAGAGCTCTGCAGCAAATGCAACTCCAGCATTGAAGACTGACAACATCTGTTCAACTGCCCGGCCAACCCTATATCTGCCATCATTGAAGATTTGTGGAAAAATCCCCTACTAGCCGTAGAACTCGCGGAGATATTCTCCGAACAGTCCACGGAGCAATAACAACAACATGATAATATCTGTATTAAGGCGCTTTGGTTTGTATTGTAAAAATAGTTCATACAGATCTCGGAGTGGGGCGCCGCGGTAACAGTGAATTGTATATTTTACTAGAGCTGGTTTGATATATTTTGTCCTAGATGTGCCAGTTACAAGTTTCTGTGAAAAATCAGGGATGCGCCTTGCCTGCAATCGGGGCATCCACCTGAAACACAGACAGCGAAGGCAACGGAGAAGCTCTTAATTAGAAAGATGGGGGGATGGTTGAGCAATGAACCAAAGAGTTTTAAATCTGAGTTTTAGAAAAAAAATAACGAAAAAGTGATAGGTGTGATTGATACGGAGGAGGCGGTCGTGGATACAATTGTGATTGATATAAGTTTCTTTGAATAACGGCAGATACGCCAGGGAAGCTTCACTCGCCTACGGCTGGGACGGCGAGATTTGATAAGATAATCGAGGAAAGCCAAGCGCGCATATGATATAAAAACACACAAGCTATTTAATAAGTTTATCACAACCATTAGGCTAAATCAGTGGCATCGTTTAATTCTGATTGGTTAATTCAGTATTTGTCTTTTTTAGGACGTGTCTACTTTATTTTCTGTCTTTTTTGCTAGGTAACCGCTCACCTGGTATGATACGGAGGAGGCGGTGGTGGATACAGTTGTGATTGATATGAGTTTCTTTGAATAACGGCAGGAGACATCGTTCCTCTCCCTACACTGACGCTGCTTTGGAACAAGTGACGTCGCCCTTCAACCCCATGGTATGGAAAACTCGATTGAGATTCGAGATTTCTAGTTTCCTAAAATTCACCATCCTAGTCATCTTCATCGTGAAATTTAAAAATTCGCCCATCAGAAATAACAAGAACCTGTGGTAGACTAGTGGCCAGCTCATTGCTAGGGCATGTAGCACCAGTGTTTAAAGCCCAGTCAACACTAGCCTCTCGAGGCAACTGCCGGAAAGGAACAAAATTATCATTTGCGTTAGAGTAGCTGCTCTCTGCTGACAAAATCCGACCTCGTCTGTAGTTGCGAACGCGACTTGTAAGTTCGGACCTCTCTTCTAAATTTGATAAATTATCTCTGTGATTGTGCATTGTTTATTCTTTTGTATACAATCCAATTAAGCAATGACTTTCAGTGGGCGGTACTTCTGTATTGTGTCCATCAATCCAAGAAAATCACCATGACATTATTCTGAATTATCTATCAAAGAATCAATTCAAAAGACCCCTTCCGTATTACGACAGTCAATGAACAGGCTCGATAGTCTCATTAACGCTACATTATGGACAAAAACAAATGCAAACTGTTTATTTCACTCGAAATGCCCAAATTCAAAAACCATTTCGAACAACCTTTACTTCGAAATTTGACCTACTGTATCTATCAGTAAATAACTTGAGCAAATGATCTAAGCCACTCCACTGTTCAAGAAAAAAATTAATGTCTACTTCATAGCAGTTAACAGGGTCAATTAAAATGAGCCCTTCCGTCATGCGACGGTCCGTGCACAGGTTGGATAGGGCCATACCAACGCTATACAAACACATCGGCAAAATTTTATTAAAAAATCAAGTCGATTTTAAAGCATCCAGAGAATTGTCAATTAAAATCTACCCTCCTCGATTATATCACCGATGGAACTGTCTATGTTGGATGTATTTTTAAGTTTTTTGCACCCCCTGAGGCAGAGAATTGCACTCCTCAGAAGTGCAAAACCTTTTTTTTGTTCTTATAAAGTTTATTGTGTCCGAGTATGATTCGTTCCATTTTTCGCTTAGGTTTCTCTGCTGGTTTCTGGACGGTTTTTAAAGAGCCTGTTGCTGCCCCTCCGATACACGCAAAAATTAGTGGAACAAAACTGCAGTGTTCCACGTAGAGACTTCTTTACTGGTATTTTAATGTTTTGACACTCTGAGATTTGTAAGCGTCTGATATAATTTTAAAGCAAGATTTAGCATGCGACTTGAAAAGTTTTAGGCCAATAAAGGTTCGGCTGAATCGGCCTCCCAGAGGCCATTTGCTTTAATGTCAAGTCATCTTCAGTAGTGGTGGTTTTGTTGTGAAAGCTCTCGCCTTCCAACGATTGAAGTTTCAGGTCAAGTTTTCTATGACCATTAGGCAGTGCCTCTTGTGGTCATTTCAAATGTTTTTTCTTATCTCCGTTCGAATTCGTACATGTCAAATCCAATCGCTTTCCAGTTTGTCCAGTTTCAACTTGAATCCGTCGATGTTATTGCTTTGTACTGTTTCCTGTGGCAGATTGTTCCATTCGAGAAGTGCTCTTATCGTGAAGAAATTTTTTCGCATTTCTAGATTTGCTTTACGTACTACTACTTTACATGCGCTACCTCTAGAATCCCTATCATTCCGCTCGAATAGTTTTGCAGTGGCATTCCTATTATAAAAACCATAGCAGATTTTATGTATTTCTATCATTGTTTCTCTTTTCCTTCTGTATTCCAGCGATGATAGATTCAGTTCTTTAAGGCGATCGTAATAGGATAGATTTTTTTTATACCACTAACTAGACGCGTCGCTCTTCTGTGTACGTTTTCCAAGATCTTTTGATGCTTGATGAAACTTGGGTGCCAGATTACGTTCGCAAATTCAAGGTGTGACCGTATCAAGCATCTGTAGATGTTTAAAAATACTTGTTTCGTGACTTTAGTGAAGCTTTTCTTAATTACTGCTATCATGCCGTTCGCCTTATTGGCTTTTTTAGTGATGTGTGTTTCGAATATCAGTTCGTTGTCAAGCCAGATACCCAGGTCTGTTTTGAGTGTCATTTCTTTAATGTTTTCGCCATTGATTTTATAGTTCCCCTCCATATCCAATCTCTTGGTTCCTATTGTCATGTGAACATATTTGTCGAAATTAAAAGAGAAAAGACTGACCAAATTTCTAGTGACTGTAAATCTTCCTGTATGCGTGTGACATCCAATTTGTCTTCAATTTGACGGTATATTTTTGTATCGTCAACAAACAGATATTTTTGACGCTATTTTGTCCGGCATTGTGTTGATGTATATTAAAAACAGTACTGACCCGATTACTGAACCCTGGGGTATCCAACTTTTTACTGGCTGCTATGAGAATCTTGAATCGTTAAATACCATTCTCTGTTGTCGTCCCGAAAGAAAGTCTGTTATCCAGTTCAAGGTTCTTCCAGTTAATCCATACTGTCTAAGAACTCCGATTAGTCTTTTGTGCGGTACCGAATCGAAAACTTTCTTGAAGTCCAAGTAAATCACGTCGACGTTTTCATGTTTGTCCATTGCCCTGGTGAAATCATCAATTCCTTTCAGGATTTGTAAGCTCAGTAAACGTCCAAATTGAAAACCGTATTGTCAAAGAGTGTCGCAAAGGTATTAAAAATTTCATTGTCTTAGAGGAGTGTATCAACCTTTGGGGCGTTTTTAGAGAGTGGGTCAGTGTGAGTGGTTGTCCACATGGACATGTATGATGAGTGTTTGGTGGTTTCCATCCATATTTTAGATGTTAACCATCTTTAAACTCTGATTTGTCGCGGGAAACTTTTTTTAAAGGGTAGCATTCTTAGCCAGTTCGATACTTTTTTCTGTGATGCTAGATTTATTGTCAACTTTTTTTCTGATGAGAAATTTTCATTTTTTTTGGCTGTTTTTAGAGCGTGATGTTCTGTCTGTCAGTTTTGATGTTTCTATTTATCAGTGTATGCTCTTTTTCAGGTATTTCTGGACCACTGTTTTCTAACGGATCACAAAGGATTTGTGACTACTCATAAATTCTGGAAAAATCCAATTTACCGAGGAAGTCTAATCTTCCCATTCGTAGTGATAGTGAAAAAAAGGCTGCGATCTTCATCGGTTATATGGTTTTCACCAGTAATACTAGAAAGAAGCTGCTGTCTCACAATTTTCTTCAATTTCATCCATTTTTTAAAAGTTTTCTCGAGTTGTTCTGATTACAAAGCTTAATTTGTTTTGAATAATTTCTGTCTAGCAGGAGTACGATTTTTGTGGTAATGTTTAAGGTTTCTTGGAAAGCTTTTTTTCCAGAGTAGTTGTCTTTTCAATTTCGCCTTTCATGTATTTATCGCATGCTGATGGTCTTCTTATAACCGATCCAACGACTCGAAAACCAACTACCATTGTAATATTTGTGCCTTCGTATAACTTTATGGCGCTTTCCCGGGGGCTTTCCTTCAGTATGAGTTGACGTATGGAAGGCTCCACTTTGGAGCCGAAAGTCTTTCCGTGCACATCCAGGTTGTCCAGTCTTGCTCGGAAACTCATAAGATCACCTGCAGCGCTTCCGTCATCTGCGTACACTTTTTGGGTGACATTTGGTTTTTGCAGGAGCTCGATCAGTGGGATTACCCCAATTCCGTACATAGCCAATTCCGTACACTTAAATTTGAGGGATGTTTTTATGAGTTAGCCAGCGCATATTGTAGTGCCAGAAAAAATGTTTCTTCAATTTTAGAGCAATTTCTTAGTTGAATGAGTTGAAGGCATTTTCTGCATCAATAAGTAGTATGGCGTCTATTTCCGGTTTCTCAATCTCGTTTCTAATGATGCGGATAGCATATTCGGTTCCACACTTCTGCCCTTAGCAGAGTAGGAATTTGTTAAGGTCTGACTTTTTAACTTCTGATTTTACACATTGGTTGATTGTTTTGCCAATTATTCGTCTCAGAACCTCGCCTATACCAATGGTCCTTACTCCTGGTTTTTTGTCCAGAGGTATCAGACGACACAAGTTGTATTGCTATTGTATAGAATAGCTTTGCAATTGTTTTGCAAAGCTCAATGGATGTCTAGTTGAAGTGAGTTAATATCCTTCTCCATTCGCACGCATCTAGAACTGAAAGACGTGGTTTCCGTGCGTTTTCAGCTTTGAGTTTTGACCTGTTATGTCGTTTGTTTGCACGAATATAGAGGAGTGGTGTGGCATTGTGTGTTGACTTACTTCAGTTATATAGTTAGTGTTCGCTGTTTTGGCTTCGGGGTGTTTTTCTTTCAGGATACGAAGGACTGTTTTTCCTGATTTAGATTTGAGGAGCAGCAGATGTGAGAGAATCATTGCTGCTTTCATTGCGACGTTAGGATTTGATATTTCTTCTGTTAATGACAACAACTGCTGGTTTAGTAATTCTATGAATTGGAGACCGGGCGTGATCTTGCTTAGAAGTGTGAAACGCGGTTTCCAGTTAACGGCATTTTTTTGTATGTCGTTTATTTTAGGTTCAAGTTCATGTTCGATAAGTCGATAAGTTTCCAGGGGTCAGAGAGGACAGTAGTGATTGCTGGGGGCGATGGATTAGATTGTGTTGCGTTGGGCAGTACGTTTGTTTCGGGTGTTGCCGACGATGTCTCTTTTTGAGTTGAGATGGGGGTTGTACCTGGTGGTCTGCTGGTGAAGTTGGACCCTCTTGCAATGTTTTTGGGGTTGCTTTGTATACAGGAGAGCCCATCGTAATAAAATGTGCTGCTCTGTAGCCCGCTACATGAGACAGGGATATATGTTTTGCAAATTACACACCATATACCTCCTTTTTGTAGGTGGCGTTTGCAAATATGGCAGTGCGTTTGATCGGCCGTAGTTAAGAGCGAGGAGGTTAAATTTGTGGTGAATATATACAAGTCAGCTAAGGGAACAATAATCTGAAAAAAAATTTTCACTATAAAAAGAAAAGTGAATACTATCTTTACAAAACAAATTAGCACTAAAATTTTTGTGTAGATTGTGGGAAACAAGTCGGATTCTTGAATTATAAAATTTTAATTAAAAGGCGAAATAAAGAATTCCTTAGAGCCCCCAAGTTTTTTTTTGTATGTGATTGTTTGCAGAGAGGATGATTTTGGGGATATTCAGCACATTTGGGTTAAATCTATGAATTATCAATTTAATTAAAAATCTCCAATCATTAGCAAAATCTAAAACCGTAGATGATCTATCATTGAAGCCGGCTACTATGGTAACACAGTTCAGTTTCTGCGAGGGTTAGCGCGAGACAGTAGCGGCAAGGTCGGCTAGCTTTGCACCTCTGTGCGAGTGAACCGTAGCTCCGACATCTTTGGGGCTGCAGTACTTAGTCTTTGAGGTTTCTTTTAACAATTTCCTGATCCACTTGGGTACCCATTTTGGCCTGTACTTTGACACGGCCATTCACTAAACAGGATACAAAAGAAGCAAAACAAGAAAAAGAACAGATGCCCAAACTGATTGCAGAAAAATGGTTTTTAATAAAAAATAACAAAAAAGGATTTAAAGCGATTACAACCTGGTTTTCAACAAGTGGAGGTTCCGGCGGAGGTGTCCGGGTAGAAGGGGAATATCGCGTCTTGACGAACTTGTCTCTAAAATCCCGTCCAGGGCCTTCTTCTAACAAATGTACCATAATCGTCATATCACAGGAAACTGTATTATAAGTTTATCACAACAATTAGTTGGTTAAAGATCTTAAAAAGCAAGACTTAACAAGTTTTTATAAATTTTTTTTCCGCTGGCGTGAAATGATAAGCCGCAACCAACTTCAGAAAAACTGTCATTCAGGACAACTCGTTTTTCAAAAAATTGTTAAAGACTACAAAGCTATTACAAAAACTTAATAACAAATAAAGACTTAAATGGCTAAATGAGATCAAAAAACATTTTGCAAGGGTTATAACATTCGCCCTGAAGTGCACACCGACGGAAGAAAAGCTAGATTATGAAAGGCTGGCTTCTAAACACAGCTTCACATGCGTTTAACCGTCTCTACCTAGCGAGTTCAATGTGTGGTTCATCAATATTGAGCTGACAAGTTCATTACAACTTAAAACACATCGGCCAAACCGCGCAAAATAACTTAGCTATATGCAAAAATAGTGAGCTGAAGGCTGAGTCTTAGTATCCCCAGACAACGAGGTCACTCCTAAAAACATGGCTATTATACAAACATACATGCATACACATATACAAACATTCATACGTACATGCATCCACAATCAAAAAACCACAAACTCGTACCGGGTATGAAAACTCCTCGGTAAGAAAAAAAACGTTTTGCAAGATTCCCCAGTTACAAGTATTTCACTAGGTGTGACAATGCTCGGATTTTTTTTTTGCAAAATTTTCAATATCGTTTTTGAGTGTGGAATTTTTGATTGGTTCTAGACTAATATTGTGAGTGAAGAATTGCTACAATGAGGTTATTTTAATTAAAAGGATTTAAAATGAAAAAAAAATTCGTTTTTAAAGATAACCTTGATTTTTTTAAAATTGACAGCTTTAATCTTGAAAAGTTATAATCAAAAGTTTTCAAGAGTGAAAGTTTTTATATTTTGAGTTTAATTTGATAGTTCTGATTCCATTAGAGATTACTTATTGTAATTTTCAAACGTTTATTGCTTTTTCTTAATCTTGATTTTTCTGGTTTTTTTTTTAAATTTCGAATGCTGTTTTGAACATGCGGAGATTTGACTAGTCTAAAGTTTCAAAATTTTCAGCTTCAAAAGCGAAAAAAAAGTTTTGAAACTTGATGTGAAAAATTTCCTGCATAAATAGGAAAAAATGGGAAAAAGAAACAGTTTTTTAGCCAAAACAACCTTTTCAAAATGCCAGAACAGCAACTCATCCGGGCTCTGTTTTTTTTGTCATTAGTTCTGTAGTTTAAATGATTTGAACCTATAGTAAAAAAAGATTACCAGCACGCTTGAGATGTCATTTTAGCTTGGGACCGTTCAAGACCGTAAGAGGTTATAATGAAGCCTTTTCAGCACTGATTCAAACGACATTAAAAAAATTCAAAAAATGTTCGAATGTCGAAAAAAACTGGTTGGCCATACTTTAATTTTGAGCGAGTAGAATTTCCCAAAATCATTTTTTGATAATTTTTGGCGCCATATAGCTCAAAACAAAAAACTTTGTTATTTTTTTTCCAAGTTATCTGTCAACAAAAACCGGTGTCCGATTTGCCTATTTTATTGTGACTTTCAAAAACCTTAAATATTTATATTTAAAAATTTTTTTTAATGTATATATGTATTTTTTAAATATATCTTTTTTTCTACACTCGACTGATACGTTTTTTTAATCAGGGAATAACGAACTTCAAAAAATCCAAACAATTTCTGCAAAAAAAAGAAACATTTGAAGAAAAAATGTTTCATTTTTTTTTGTAAGTTATTTGTCATTAAATTTTCGGTTTCTGCTTTATATTTTCATTACACCACGCAAAAGGATTATTGGAGAAAAAAGCTTCAGAACAAATTTTGTGAATCTTCTAAACAATACGGTCCTACTTATTTGAACGGCAACCGGCTATCCTTGTTTGTCTTTTCTTAGCGTACTGAGATTGCAAACAATGTTCATTGGCCTGAGTCTTTCCGCAATTAGGGTCAGTTTGCATTGTGATTTCAAAAACATTTTTTCCCTTAAAAAAATGTATAGTTTAGAAAAAACAACATCACAATCAATTTTGGTGCCGTCGAATTGTACTTACCAAGTTTATGAAAATTTAACGAATGCGGTTAAAAATAAACACTGGGCTTAAACTGTTCAATTATTGTTGTTTATTTAGCCAACAGAGGATTAAACTGCTCGTAATAACTTTGAATCTGCAATTTTTAAAATATACGATCACATGAACGATATACTTTTTCATAATCTAAAACGGAATTAATCACTTGGAAAGAGTGACCTCAAAATCTAAAATTCCAACAAACAGATTCTTTTTATATTTAGATTGAATTTATTTATCTTATGTCTTTTTTTTTTCATTTTCACCCAGTCCGGAGGTCTCAACCGAAGGCTCATTTATTTAGATCGACAATAGCGCGCATAACCAGCGCCCATTAAGCTATGGCTTACTTAAAAGAGCTCCTCTTGCAAATATGCGCACATGCAAATAAACCCAGCAATCATATGATTGCTGCCCGGGTCGAGGTCCCAGACTCATGTCCAGACTTTTAAAGTCGCGCCACATCTGGATTTACACCCAAATTGCATAGTCGCGCCGAGAGTTTGAGACTGAAAAGTCTGGACATAAGTCGTGCCGTGGGCCGCGAAAGTCTCGACATACCAAAATTTGGCCGTGAAAGTCTGGAAATGGGTCGCGAAAGTCTGTATCCATGGACAACATCACTACCGGAGCGCCACAATGTCATTTACGGTTCGATGATCTTTGACGAGTTTTAAACTTTCAGATTTCTCCAATAAATTTAATTTTTTTTTTGAAGTTTTGATTAATTTTTAGTATTTATGCTAGTTGGGTTAACAGATTGAAGTTTAAGAGCTTTCGTTTGTGGTAACGGGCTTGAACAGCTAAAATAAATTGACAACTCATCGCTAAATAGGTGCTTTATTGTTTTTCCGTCTAAATCATAACTATTGATTGAAATTAGGTTATGCTTTGGTCTTCACGTACTTCAGTTATATAGTTAGGCTTCGCTGTTTTGGCTTCGGGGTGTTTTTTTTTCAGGATACGAAGGACAGTTTTTCCTTCAATGACTTCGTTTAGGGGAAGTACTCCTTTTGTTTTCTTCTCCGAGAGGCAGAATTTGCCTGTACTCATTAGTTTTTTAATTTTATTTAACTTCCTCGTTTACTTCGCACTTCGTCTATTTTGAATGTCTAATTTGGAGAGCTTTTCCTTCAGTGAAAAGTTCGTCTAGTAAGCCTTGCTTCCATAAAATTATGCGGCGGCTCAGAGTTTTAGAATTGGATCCGTTTGTTTCTGATTTAGTTTTGAGGAGCAGCAGATATTAGAGAATCTTTGCTGCTTTCATTGCGACGTTAGGATTTGATATTTCTTCTGTTAATCACAACAACGGCTGGTTCAGTAATTCTATGAATTGGAAACCGGGGGTGATCTTGCTTAGAAGTGTGAAACGCGGTTTCCAGTTAACGGCATTTTTATGTATGTCGTTTATTTTAGGTTCAAGTTCATGGTCGATAAGTCGATAAGTTTCCAGGGGTCAGAGAGGACAGTACTGATTGCTGGGTGCGATGGATTAGATTGTGTTGCGTTGGGCAGTACGTTTGTTTCGTGTGTTGCCGATGATGTTTCTTCTTGAGTTGAGATGGGGGTTGTGCTTGGTGGTCTGTTGGTGAAGTTGGACCCTCTTGCAATGTTTTTTGGGGTGCTTTGTATGCAGGAAAACCCATCGTAATAAATGGTGTAGCCCGCTACATGAGACATGGATATATGTTTTGCAAATTACACACCATAAACCTCTTTTCGTAGGTGGCGTTTGCAAATATGGCAGTCGTTTGATCGGCCTTAGTTTAGCAGCGAGGAGGGTAAATTTGTTGTGAAAATATACAAATCAGCTAAGCGAACAATAAACTGAAAAATTTTCACTATAGAAAGAAAAGTGAATACCATCTTTACAAAACATTTTAGCATTAAAATTATTGTTTAGATTGTGGGAAACAAGTCGGATTCTTGAATATAAAAGTTATTTAAAAGGCGAAATAAAAAATTCCTTGGAGCCCCCAAGTTTTTTATGTTCTAAGTGATTGTTTGCAGAGAGGATGGTTTTGGGATATTAAGCACATTTGGGTTAAATTTATGAATTATCAATTTTATTAAAAATCTCCAAGCATTAGCAAAGTCTGAAACCGTAGATGATTTATCATTAAAGCCGACTACTATGGTAACACAGTTCAGTTTCTGCGAGATTTAGCGCGAGACAGTAGCGGCAAGGTCGGCTAACTTTGCACCTCTGTGCGAGTGAACCGTTGCTCCGACATCTTTGGGGCTGCAGTACTTAGTCCTTGAGGTTTCTATTAACAATTTCCTGATCTACTTGGGTACCCATTTTGGCCTGTACTTTGACACGGCCCTTCACTAAACAGGATACAAAAGAAGCAAAACAAGAAAAAGAACAGATGGCCGAACTGATTGCAGAAAATCGGTTTTTAGTAAAAAATAACAAAAAAGGATTTAAAGCGATTACAACCTGGTTTTCAACAAGTGGAGGTTCCGGCGGGGGTGTCTGGGTAGAAGGGGAATATCGCGTCTTGACGAACTTGTCTCTAAAATCCCGTCCAGGGCCTTCTTCTAACAAATGTACCATAATCGTCATATCACAGGAAACTGTATTATAAGTTGATCACAACAATTAGTTGGTTAAAGGTCTTAAAAAGCAAGACTTAACAAGTTTTTATAAATTTTTTTCCGCTGGCGTGAAATGATAAGACGCAACCAACTTCAGAAAAACTGTCATTCAGGACAACTCGTTTTTCAAAAAATTGTTAAAGACTACAAAGCTATTACAGAAACTTATTAACAAATAAAACAAAACAACCTAGTTATATGCAAAAATAGTGAGCTGAAGGCTAAGTCTTAGTATCCCCAGACAACGAGGTCACTCCTAAAAATCTGGCTATTATACAAACATACATACATACACACATACAAACATTCATACGTACATGCATCCACACATACAAACAAAGATACCTACAGAAAGTGTGATTAATTTTCGTTCAATCGCGCCGTCGCGGTTGATTGTCTTTCAGTCGCACTAGTTGCGGTTACATTGGTTCGGTCTGCAAAGTCTGTAAATACCAAAAATTGGTCAAATTGGTTTGAAATTACCCATTTTTGCTTGTGGCAGTCTGGAAAATTTTGTCTGATCAAAAAACCACAAACTCGTACCGGGTATGAAAACTCCTCGGTTAGAAAAAAAACTTTTTGTAAGATTCTCCAGTTGCAAGTTTTTCACTAGGTGTGACGATGCTCGGATTTTTTTTGCAAAATTTTCAATATCGTTTTTGAGTGTGGATTTTTGTATTGGTTCTAGGCTAATATTTTGAGTGAAGAATTGCTACAATGAAGTTATTTTCATTAAATTGATTTGAAATGAATAAGATAACTTGAAATTCGTTTTTGAAGATAACCAAGTTTTTTTTAAAAAATTGACAGTTTTAATCTTGAAAAGTTATAATTAAAAGCTTTCAAGAGTGAAAATTTTATGTTTTGAGTTTAATTTGATAGTTCTGATTACATTAAAGATTACTTATTGTAATTTTCAAACGTTTATTGCTTTTTCTTAATCTTGATTTTTCTGGTTTTTTTTTTAAAATTTTCGAATGCTGTTTTGAACATGCGGAGATTTGACTAGTCTAAAGTTTCAAAATTTTCAGCTTCAAAAGCGAAAAAAAAATTTTGAAACTTGATGTGAAAAACCTCCTGCATAAATCGGAAAAAATGGGAATAAAAAACAGTTTTTTAGCCAAAACAACGTTTTCAAAATGCCAGAACAGCAACTCATCCGGGCTCTGTTTTTTTTGTCATAAGTTCTGTAGTTTAAATGATTTGAACCTATAGTAAAAAAGATTAACAGCACGCTTGAGATGTCATTTTAGCTTGGGACCGTTCAAGATCGTAAGGATTTATGATGAAGCTTTTTCAGCACTGATTCAAACTACATTAAAAAGTTCAAAAAATGTTCGAACGTCGAAAAAAACTGGCTTAAAGTTTTTGGGCCATACTTTACTTTTGATCAAGTAGAATTTCCCAAAATCATTTTTTGATAATTTTTGGCGCCATTTTAGCTCAAAAAAAAACTTTGTTAATTTTTTCCAAGGTGTTCGATTTGCCTATTTTATAATGACTTTCAAAAACCTTAAATTTTTGTATTTAAATAAAATTTTTAATGTGTATATGTATTTTTTAAATATATCTTTTTTCCTACACTCAACTGATACGTTTTTTTAATCAGGGAATAACGAACTTCAAAAAATCCAAACAATTTCTGCAAAAAAAAGAAACATTTGAAAAAAAAAACATTTCAAAATTTTTTTGTAAGTTATTTGTCATTAAATTTTTGGTTTCTGCTTTATATTTTCATTACACCACGTAAAAAAATTATTGGAAAAAAAAGCTTCAGAAAAAATTTCGTACACATGAACGATATACTTTTTCATAATCTAAAACGGAATTATTCACTTGGAAAGAGTGACCTCAAAATCTAAAATTTCAACAAACAGATTCTTTTTATATATAACCAGCGCCCATTAAGCTATGGCTTACTTAAAACAGCTCCTCTTGCAAATATGCGCTTGTGCGAATAAACCCAGCAATCATATGATTGCTGCCCAGATCGAGCTCCCAGACTCGTGTCCAGACTTTAGGAGGCGCGCCACATCCGGATTTAGATCCACATTGCATAGTCACACCGAGAGTTTGAGACTGGAAAGTCTGGACATAAGTCGTGCCGTCGGCCGCGAAAGTCTCGATATACCAAAATTTGGTCGCGAAAGTCTGGAAATGGGTCGCGAAAGTCTGTGTCCATGGACAACATCACTACCGGAGCGCCGCAATGTCATTTACGGTTCGATGATCTTTGACGAGTATAAATTTTCAGATTTTTCCAATAAATTTAATTTTTTTTTGAATTTTTGATTAATTTTTAGTGTTTATGCTAGTTGGGTTAATAGATTGATGTTTAAGAGCTTTCGTTTGTGGTAACGGCCTTCAACAGCTAAAATAAATTGACAACTCATCGCTAAATAGTTTTTTAAACGAAAAAAAAACAACTTGTTCTTTCTTTTTTATTTACCGGCATGGCACCGTTTGTTTTTGTTGCTTCACGGTGCTGTATTGTTTTTCCGTCTAAATCATAACTATTGATTGAAATTAGGTTATGCTTTGGTCTTCACGTACTTCAGTTATATAGTTAGGCTTCGCTGTTTTGGCTTCGGGGTGTTTTTTTCAGGATACGAAGGACAGTTTTTCCTTCAATGACTTCGTTTAGGGGAAGTACTCCTTTTGTTTTCTTCTCTGAGAGGCAGAATTTGCCTGTACTCATTAGTTTTTTAATTTTATTTAACTTCCTCGTTTACTTCGCACTTCTTCTATTTTGAATGTATAAATTGGAGAGCTTTTCCATAAGTGAAAAGTTCGTCTAGTAAGCCTTGCTTCCATAAAATTATGCGGCGGCTCAGAGTTTTAGAATTGGATCCGTTTGTTTCTGATTTAGTTTTGAGGAGCAGCAGATATTAGAGAATCTTTGCTGCTTTCATTGCGACGTTAGGATTTGATATTTCTTCTGTTAATGACAACAACGGCTGGCTCAGTAATTCTATGAATTGGAAACCGGGGGTGATCTTGCTTAGAAGTGTGAAACGCGGTTTCCAGTTAACGGCATTTTTATGTATGTCGTTTATTTTAGGTTCAAGTTCATGGTCGATAAGTCGATAAGTTTCCAGGGGTCAGAGAGGACAGTACTGATTGCTGGGTGCGATGGATTAGATTGTGTTGCGTTGGGCAGTACGTTTACTTCGGGTGTTGCCGATGATGTTTCTTCTTGAGTTGAGATGGGGGTTGTGCTTGGTGGTCTGTTGGTGAAGTTGGACCCTCTTGCAATGTTTTTGGGGTGCTTTGTATGCAGGAGAACCCATCGAAATAAATGGTGCTGCTCTGTAGCCCGCTACATGAGACATGGATATATGTTTTGCAAATTACACACCATAAACCTCTTTTCGTAGGTGGCGTTTGCAAATATGGCAGTCGTTTGATCGGCCTTAGTTTAGCAGCGAGGAGGGTAAATTTGTTGTGAATATATACAAATCAGCTAAGCGAACATTAAACTGAAAAATTTTCACTATAGAAAGAAAAGTGAATACCATCTTTACAAAACATTTTAGCCTTAAAATTATTGTTTAGATTGTGGGAAACAAGTCGGATTCTTGAATTATAAAATTTATTTAAAAGGCGAAATAAAGAATTCCTTGGAGCCCCCAAGTTTTTTATGTTCTAAGTGATTGTTTGCAGAGAGGATGGTTTTGGGATATTAAGCACATTTGGGTTAAATCTATGAATTATCAATTTTGTTACAAATCTCCAAGCATTAGCAAAGTCTGAAACCGTAGATGATTTATCCTTAAAGCCGACTACTATGGTAACACAGTTCAGTTTCTGCGAGATTTAGCGCAAGACAGTAGCGGCAAGGTCGGCTAACTTTGCACCTCTGTGCGAGTGAACCGTTGCTCCGACATCTTTGGGGCTGCAGTACTTAGTCCTTGAGGTTTCTATTAACAATTTCTTGATCCACTTAGGTACCCATTTTGGCCTGTACTTTGACACGGCCATTCACTAAACAGGATACAAAAGAAGCAAAACAAGAAAAAGAACAGATGGCCGAACTGATTGCAGAAAATCGGTTTTTAGTAAAAAAAAATAACAAAAAAGGATTTAAAGCGATTACAACCTGGTTTTCAACAAGTGGAGGTTCCGGCGGGGGTGTCCGGGTAGAAGGGGAATATCGCGTCTTATCGAGCTTGTCTCTAAAATCCCGTCCAGGGCCTTCTTCTAACAAACGTACCATAATCGTCATATCACAGGAAACTGTATAAAAAGTTTATCACAACAATTAGTTGGTTAAAGGTCTTAAAAAGCAAGACTTAACAAGTTTTTATAAATTTTTTTTCCGCTGGCGTGAAATGATAAGACGCAACCATCTTCAGAAAAACTGTCATTCAGGACAACTCGTTTTTCAAAAAATTGTTAAAGACTACAAAGCTATTACAAAAACTTAATAACAAATAAAGACTTAAATGGCTAAATGAGATCAAAAAACATTTTGCAAGGGTTATAACATTCGCCCTGAAGTGCACACCGATGGAAGAAAAGCTAGATTATGAAAGGCTGGCTTCTAAACACAGCTTCACATGCTTTTAACCGTCTCTACCTAGCGAGTTCAATGTGTGGTTCATCAACATTGAGCTGACAAATTCATTACAACTTAAAACCCATCGGCCAAACCGCGCAAAATAACTTAGTTATATGCAAAAATAGTGAGCTGAAGGCTGAGTCTTAGTATCCCCAGACAACGAGGTCACTCCTAAAAACATGGCTATTATACAAACATACATACATACAAACATACAAACATTCATACGTACATGCATCCACAATCAAAAAACCACAAACTCGTACCGGGTATGAAAACTCCTCGGTAAGAAAAAAATTTTTTTGCAAGATTCCCCAGTTACAAATATTTCACTAGGTGTGACGATGCTCGGATTTTTTTTTGCAAAATTTTCAATATCGTTTTTGAGAGTGGAATTTTTGATTGGTTCTAGACTAATATTGTGAGTGAAGAATTATTAAAATGATTTAAAATGAATAAAAAATCGTTTTTAAAGATAACCTTGATTTTTTTAAAAATTGACAGCTTTAATCTTGAAAAGTTATAATCAAAAGTTTTCAAGAGTGATAGTTTTTATATTTTGAGTTTAATTTGATAGTTCTGATTCCATTAGAGATTACTTATTGTAATTTTCAAACGTTTATTGCTTTTTCTTAATCTTGATTTTTCTGGTTTTTTTTTTTTTAATTTCGAATGCTGTTTTGAACATGCGGAGATTTGACTAGTCTAAAGTTTCAAAATTTTCAGCTTCAAAAGCGAAAAAAAAAGTTTTGAAACTTGATGTGAAAAACCTCCTGCATAAATAGGAAAAAATGGGAATAAAAAACAGTTTTTTAGCCAAAACAACCTTTTCAAAATGCCAGAACAGCAACTCATCCGGGCTCTGTTTTTTTTGTCATTAGTTCTGTAGTATAAATGATTTGAACCTATAGTAAAAAAAGATTACCAGCACGCTTGAGATGTCATTTTAGCTTGGGACCGTTCAAGACCGTAAGAGGTTATAATGAAGCCTTTTCAGCACTGATTCAAACGACATTAAAAAAATTCAAAAAATGTTCGAATGTCGAAAAAAACTGGTTGGGCCATACTTTAATTTTGAGCGAGTAGAATTTCCCAAAATCTTTTTTTGATAATTTTTGGCGCCATATAGCTCAAAACAAAAAACTTTGTTAATTTTTTTTCCAAGTTATCTGTCAACAAAAACCGGTGTCCGATTTGCCTATTTTATTGTGACTTTCAAAAACCTTAAATATTTATATTTAAAAAATTTGTTTTAAATTGTATATGTATTTTTTAAATATATCTTTTTTCCTACACTCGACTGATACGTTTTTTTAATCAGGGAATAACGAACTTCAAAAAATCCAAACAATTTCTGCAAAAAAAAAGAAACATTTGAAGAAAAAATGTTTCAATTTTTTTTGTAAGTTATTTGTCATTAAATTTTTGGTTTCTGCTTTATATTTTCATTACACCACGCAAAAGGATTGTTGGAGAAAAAAGCTTCAGAAAAAATTTTGTGAGTCTTCTAAACAATACGGTCCTACTTATTTGAACGGCAACCGGCTATCCTTGTTTGTCTTTTCTTAGCGTATTGAGATTGCAAACAATGTTCATTGGCCTCAGTCTTTCCGCAATTAGGGTCAGTTTGCATTGTGATTTAAAAAAACATTTTTTCCCTTAAAAAAATGTATAGTTTAGAAAAAACAAAATTACAATCAATTTTGGTGCCGTCGAAATGTATTTACCAAGTTTATGAAAATTTAACGAATGCGGTTAAAAATAAACACTGGGCTTAAACTGTTCGTTTATTGTTGTTTACTTAGCCAACAGAGGATTAAACTGCTCGTAATAACTTTGAATCTGCAATTTTTAAAATATACGATCACATGAACGATATACTTTTTCATAATCTAAGACGGAATTAATCACTTGGAAAGAGTGACCTCAAAATCTAAAATTCCAACAAACAGATTCTTTTTATATTTAGATTGAATTTAGTTATCTTATGTCTTTTTTTTCCTTTTCACCCAGTCTGGAGGTCTAACCCGAAGGCTCATTTATTTAGATCGACAATAGCGTGCATAACCAGCGCCCATTAAGCTATGGCTTACTTAAAAGAGCTCCTCTTGCAAATATGCGCACATGCAAATAAACCCAGCAATCATATGATTGCTGCCCGGGTCGAGGTCCCAGACTCATGTCCAGACTTTTAAAGTCGCGCCACATCTGGATTTACACCCAAATTGCATAGTCGCGCCGAGAGTTTGAGACTGGAAAGTCTGGACATAAGTCGTGCCGTGGGCCGCGAAAGTCTCGACATACCAAAACTTGGTCGTGAAAGTCTGGAAATGGGTCGCGAAAGTCTGTATCCATGGACAACATCACTACCGGTGCGCCACAATGTCATTTACGGTTCAATGATCTTTGACGAGTTTTAAATTTTCAGATTTCTCCAATAAATTTAATTTTTTTTTTGAAGTTTTGATTAATTTTTAGTATTTATGCTAGTTTGGTTAAAAGATTGAAGTTTAAGAGCTTTCGTTTGTGGTAACGGCCTTGAACAGCTAAAATAAATTGACAACTCATCGCTAAATAGTTTTTTAAACGAAAAAAAAACTTGTTCTTCCTTTTTTATTTACCGGCATGGCACCGTTTGTTTTTGTTGCTTCACGGTGCTGTATTGTTTTTCCGTCTAAATCATTACTATTGATTGAAATTAGGTTATGCTTTGGTCTTCACGTACTTCAGTTATACAGTTAGGGGGGTTCAGGCTTCGCTTTTTTGGCTTCGGGATGTTTTTCTTTCAGGATACGAAGGACAGTTTTTCCTTCAATGACTTAGGGGAAGTACTCCTTTTGTTTTCTTCTCTGAGAGGCAGAATTTGCCTGTAGTCATTAGTTTTTTGATTTTATTTAACTTCCTCGTTTACTTCGCACTTCGTCTATTTTGAATGTCTAATTTGGAGAGCTTTTCCTTCAGTGAAAAGTTCGTCTAGTAAGCCTTGCTTCCATAAAATTATGCGGCGGCTCAAAGTTTTAGAATTGGATCCGTTTGTTTCTGATTTAGTTTTGAGGAGCAGCAGATATTAGAGAATCTTTGCTGCTTTCATTGCGACGTTAGGATTTGATATTTCTTCTGTTAATGACAACAACTGCTGGTTCAGTAATTCTATGAAATGGAAACCGGGAGTGATCTTGCTTAGAAGTGTGAAACGCGGTTTCCAGTTAACGGCATTTTTATGTATGTCGTTTATTTTAGGTTCAAGTTCATGGTCGATAAGTCGATAAGTTTCCAGGGGTCAGAGAAGACAGTACTGATTGCTGGGTGCGATGGATTAGATTGTGTTGCGTTGGGCAGTACGTTTGTTTCGGGTGTTGCCGATGATGTTTCTTCTTGAGTTGAGATGGGGGTTGTGCTTGGTGGTCTGTTGGTGAAGTTGGACCCTCATGCAATGTTTTTTGGAGTGCTTTGTATGCAGGAGACCCCATCGTAATAAATGGTGCTGCTCTGTAGCCCGCTACATGAGACAAGGATATATGTTTTGAAATTACACACCATAAACCTCTTTTCGTAGGTGGCGTTTGCAAATATGGCAGTCGTTTGATCGGCCTTAGTTTAGCAGCGAGGAGGGTAAATTTGTTGTGAAAATATACAAATCAGCTAAGCGAACAATAAACTGAAAAATTTTCACTATAGAAAGAAAAGTGAATACCATCTTTACAAAACATTTTAGCATTAAAATTATTGTTTAGATTGTGGGAAACAAGTCGGATTCTTGAATTATAAAATTTATTTAAAAGGCGAAATAAAGAATTCCTTGGAGCCCCCAAGTTTTTTATGTTCTAAGTGATTGTTTGCAGAGAGGATGGTTTTGGGATATTAAGCACATTTGGGTTAAATCTATGAATTATCAATTTTATTACAAATCTCCAAGCATTAGCAAAGTCTGAAACCGTAGATGATTTATCATTAAAGCCGACTACTATGGTAACACAGTTCAGTTTCTGCGAGATTTAGCGCGAGACAGTAGCGGCAAGGTCGGCTAACTTTGCACCTCTGTGCGAGTGAACCGTTGCTCCGACATCTTTGGGGCTGCAGTACTTAGTCCTTGAGGTTTCTATTAACAATTTCCTGATCTACTTGGGTACCCATTTTGGCCTGTACTTTGACACGGCCATTCACTAAACAGGATACAAAAGAAGCAAAACAAGAAAAAGAACCGATGGCCGAACTGATTGCAGAAAATCGGTTTTTAGTAAAAAATAACAAAAAAGGATTTAAAGCGATTACAACCTGGTTTTCAACAAGTGGAGGTTCCGGCGGGGGTGTCCGGGTAGAAGGGGAATATCGCGTCTTGACGAACTTGTCTCTAAAATTCCGTCCAGGGCCTTCTTCTAACAAATGTACCATAATCGTCATATCACAGGAAACTGTATTATAAGTTTATCACAACAATTAGTTTGTTAAAGATCTTAAAAAGCAAGACTTAACAAGTTTTTATAAACTTTTTTCCGCTGGCAGACTACAAAGCTATTACAAAAACTTAATAACAAATAAAACAAAACAACCTAGTTATATAAAAAAATAGTGAGCTGAAGGCTAAGTCTTAGTATCCCCAGACAACGAGGTCACTCCTAAAAACATGGCTATTATACAAACATACATACATACACACATACAAACATTCATACGTACATGCATCCACACATACAAACAAAGATACCTACAGAAAGTGTGATTAATTTTCGTTCAATCGCGCCGTCGCGGTTGATTGTCTTTCAGTCGCACTAGTTGCGGTTACATTGGTTCGGTCTGCAAAGTCTGTAAATACCAAAAATTGGTCAAATTGGTTTGAAGTTACCCATTTTTGCTTGTGGCAGTCTGGAAATTTTTGTCTGATCAAAAAACCACAAACTCGTACCGGGTATGAAAACTCCTCGGTTAGAAAAAAAACTTTTTGTAAGATTCTCCAGTTGCAAGTTTTTCACTAGGTGTGACGATGCTCGGATTTTTTTTGCAAAATTTTCAATATCGTTTTTGAGTGTGGATTTTTGTATTGGTTCTAGGCTAATATTTTGAGTGAAGAATTGCTACAATGAAGTTATTTTCATTAAAATGATTTGAAAGGAATAAGATAACTTGAAATTCGTTTTTGAAGATAACCAAGTTTTTTTTAAAAAATTGACAGTTTTAATCTTTAAAAGTTATAATTAAAAGCTTTCAAGAGTGAAAATTTTATGTTTTGAGTTTAATTTGATAGTTCTGATTACATTAAAGAAAAGAAAAGTGAATACCATCTTTACAAAACATTTTAGCATTAAAATTATTGTTTAGATTGTGGGAAACAAGTCGGATTCTTGAATTATAAAATTTATTTAAAAGGCGAAATAAAGAATTCCTTGGAGCCCCCAAGTTTTTTATGTTCTAAGTGATTGTTTGCAGAGAGGATGGTTTTGGGATATTAAGCACATTTGGGTTAAATCTATGAATTATCAATTTTATTACAAATCTCCAAGCATTAGCAAAGTCTGAAACCGTAGATGATTTATCATTAAAGCCGACTACTATGGTAACACAGTTCAGTTTCTGCGAGATTTAGCGCGAGACAGTAGCGGCAAGGTCGGCTAACTTTGCACCTCTGTGCGAGTGAACCGTTGCTCCGACATCTTTGGGGCTGCAGTACTTAGTCCTTGAGGTTTCTATTAACAATTTCCTGATCTACTTGGGTACCCATTTTGGCCTGTACTTTGACACGGCCATTCACTAAACAGGATACAAAAGAAGCAAAACAAGAAAAAGAACAGATGGCCGAACTGATTGCAGAAAATCGGTTTTTAGTAAAAAATAACAAAAAAGGATTTAAAGCGATTACAACCTGGTTTTCAACAAGTGGAGGTTCCGGCGGGGGTGTCCGGGTAGAAGGGGAATATCGCGTCTTGACGAACTTGTCTCTAAAATTGCGTCCAGGGCCTTCTTCTAACAAATGTACCATAATCGTCATATCACAGGAAACTGTATTATAAGTTTATCACAACAATTAGTTGGTTAAAGATCTTAAAAAGCAAGACTTAACAAGTTTTTATAAACTTTTTTTTCCGCTGGCAGACTACAAAGCTATTACAAAAACTTAATAACAAATAAAACAAAACAACCTAGTTATATAAAAAAATAGTGAGCTGAAGGCTAAGTCTTAGTATCCCCAGACAACGAGGTCACTCCTAAAAACATGGCTATTATACAAACATACATACATACACACATACAAACATTCATACGTACATGCATCCACACATACAAACAAAGATACCTACAGAAAGTGTGATTAATTTTCGTTCAATCGCGCCGTCGCGGTTGATTGTCTTTCAGTCGCACTAGTTGCGGTTACATTGGTTCGGTCTGCAAAGTCTGTAAATACCAAAAATTGGTCAAATTGGTTTGAAATTACCCATTTTTGCTTGTGGCAGTCTGGAAAATTTTGTCTGATCAAAAAACCACAAACTCGTACCGGGTATGAAAACTCCTCGGTTAGAAAAAAAACTTTTTGTAAGATTCTCCAGTTGCAAGTTTTTCACTAGGTGTGACGATGGTCGGATTTTTTTTGCAAAATTTTCAATATCGTTTTTGAGTGTGGATTTTTGTATTGGTTCTAGGCTAATATTTTGAGTGAAGAATTGCTACAATGAAGTTATTTTTATTAAAATGATTTGAAATGAATAAGATAACTTGAAATTCGTTTTTGAAGATAACCAAGTTTTTTTTAAAAAATTGACAGTTTTAATCTTGAAAAGTTATAATTAAAAACTTTCAAGAGTGAAAATTTTATGTTTTGAGTTTAATTTGATAGTTCTGATTACATTAAAGATTATTTATTGTAATTTTCAAACGTTTAATGCTTTTTCTTAATTTTGATTTTTCTGGTTTTTTTTTTTTTAAATTTCGAATGCTGATTTGAACATGCGGAGATTTGACTAGTCTAAAAATTTAAAATTTTCAGCTTCAGTTTTTTTTTCTTCTGCGAAAAAAAAGTTTAGAAACTTGATGTGAAAAATCTCCTGCATAAATAGGAAAAAATGGGAATAAAAAACAGTTTTTTAGCCAAAACAACGTTTTCAAAATGCCAGAACAGCAACTCATCCGGGCTCTGTTTTTTTTGTCATAAGTTCTGTAGTTTAAATGGTTTGAACCTATAGTAAAAAAGATTAACAGCACGCTTGAGATGTCATTTTAGCTTGGGACCGTTCAAGATCGTAAGGATTTATGATGAAGCTTTTTCAGCACTGATTCAAACTACATTAAAAAGTTCAAAAAATTTTCGAACGTCGAAAAAAACTGGCCTAAAGTTTTTGGGCCATACTTTACTTTTGAGCAAGTAGAATTTCCCAAAATCATTTTTTGATAATTTTTGGCGCCTTTTTAGCTCAAAAAAAAACTTTGTTAATTTTTTTTTCCAAGTTATCTGTCAACAAAAACCGGTGTTCGATTTGCCTATTTTATTGTGACTTTCAAAAACCTTAAATTTTTGTATTTAAATAAAATTTTTAATGTGTATATGTATTTTTTAAATATATCTTTTTTCCTACACTCAACTGATACGTTTTTTTAATCAGGGAATAACGAACTTCAAAAAATCCAAACAATTTCTGCAAAAAAAAAGAAACATTTGAAAAAAAAAATTTCAAAATTTTTTTGTAAGTTATTTGTCACTAAATTTTTGGTTTCTGCTTTATATTTTCATTACACCACGTAAAAAAATTATTGGAAAAAAAAGCTTCAGAAAAAGTTTCGTGAGTCTTCTTAACAAAACGGTCGGAAAATTCTAACTATTCGAACGGCAACCGGCTATCCTTGTTTGTCTTTTCTTAGCGTATTGAGATTGCAAACAATTTTCATTGGCCTCAGTCTTTCCGCAATAAGGGTCAACTTGCATTGTGTTTTCAAAAATATCTTTTCCATTGAAAAATGTATAGTTTAAAAAAACAACTTCACAATCAATTTTGGTGCCGTCGAAATGTATTTACCAAGTTTATGAAAATATAACGAATGCGGTTAAAAAAAACACTGGTCTTAAACTGTTCGTTTATTGTTGTTTACTTAGCCAACAGAGGATTAAACTGCTCGTAATAACTTTGAATCTGCAATTTTTAAAATATACGAACACATGAACGATATACTTTTTCATAATCTAAAACGGAATTAATCACTTGGAAAGAACGACCTCAAAATCTAAAATATCAACAAACAGATTCTTTTTATATATAGTTTGAATTTGGCAATCGTATGTCTTTCTTTTTTCAAATTCGACCAGTCCGGAGGTCTAACCCTAAGGCTCATTTATTTAGGCTGACACTAGCGCGCAAAACCAGCACCCATTAAGCTATGGCTTACTTAAAACAGCTCCTCTTCCAAATATGCGCTTGTGCGAATAAACCCAGCAATCATATGATTGCTGCCCAGATCGAGCTCCCAGACTCGTGTCCAGACTTTAGGAGGCGCGCCACATCCGGATTTAGACCCACATTGCATAGTCGCGCCGAGAGTTTGAGACTGGAAAGTCTGGACATAAGTCGTGCCGTGGGCCGCGAAAGTCTCGACATACCAAAATTTGGTCGCGAAAGTCTGGAAATGGGTCGCGAAAGTCTGTGTCCATGGACAACATCACTACCGGAGCGCCGCAATGTCATTTACGGTTCGATGATCTTTGACGAGTTTTAAATTTTCAGATTTTTCCAATAAATTTAATTTTTTTTTGAAGTTTTGATTAATATTTAGTGTTTATGCTAGTTGGGTTAATAGATTGATGTTTAAGAGCTTTCGTTTGTGGTAACGGCCTTGAACAGCTAAAATAAATTGACAACTCATCGCTAAAGAGTTTTTTAAACGAAAAAAAAACAACTTCATCTTTCTTTTTTATTTACCGGCATGGCACCGTTTGTTTTTGTTGCTTCACGGTGCTGTATTGTTTTTCCGTCTAAGACATAACTATTGATTGAAATTAGGTTATGCTTTGGTCTTCACGTACTTCAGTTATATAGTTAGGCTTCGCTGTTTTGGCTTCGGGGTGTTTTTCTTTCAGGATACGAAGGACAGGCTTTCCTTCAATGACTTCGTTTAGGGGAAGTACTCCTTTTGTTTTCTTCTCCGGGAGGCAGAATTTGCCTGTAGTCATTAGTTTTTTGAGTTTATTCAACTTCCTCGTTTACTTTGCACATCGTCTATTTTGAATGTCTAATTTGGAGAGCTTTTCCTTCAGTGAAAAGTTCGTCTAGTAAGCCTTGCTTCCATAAAATTATGCGGCGGCTCAGAGTTTTAGAATTGGATCCGTTTGTTTCTGATTTAGTTTTGAGGAGCAGCAGATATTAGAGAATTTTTGCTGCTTTCATTGTGACGTTAGGATTTGATATTTCTTCTGTTAATGACAACAACTGCTGGTTCAGTAATTCTATGAATTGGAAACCGGGGGTGATCTTGCTTAGAAGTGTGAAACGCGGTTTCCAGTTAACAGCATTTTTATGTATGTCGTTTATTTTAGGTTCAAAGTCATGGTCGATAAGTCGATAAGTTTCCAGGGGTCAGAGAGGACAGTACTGATTGCTGGGTGCGATGGATTAGATTGTGTTGCGTTGGGCAGTACGTTTGTTTCGGGTGTTGCCGATGATGTTTCTTCTTGAGTTGAGATGGGGGTTGTGCTTGGTGGTCTGTTGGTGAAGTTGGACCCTCTTGCAATGTTTTTTGGGGTGCTTTGTATGCAGGAGAACCGATCGTAATAAATGGTGTAGCCCGCTACATGAGACATGGATATATGTTTTTGCAAATTACACACCATAAACCTCTTTTCGTAGGTGGCGTTTGCAAATATGGCAGTTGTTTGATCGGCCTTAGCGAGGAGGGTAAAAGCGAGGAGAGTAAAACTGTGGTGAATATATACAAATCAGCTAAGCGAACAATAAACTGAAAATTTTTCACAATAGAAAGAAAAGTGAATACCATCTTTACAAAACATTTTAGCATTAAAATTATTGTTTAGATTGTGGGAAACAAGCCGGATTCTTGAATTATAAAATTTAATCAAAAGGCGAAATAAAGAATTCCTTAGAGCCCCCAAGTTTTTTATGTTGTATGTGATTGTTTGCAGAGAGGAAGGTTTTGGGATATTAAGCACATTTGGGTTACATCTATGAATTATCAATTTTATAAAAAATTTCCAAGCATTAGCAAAGTCTGAAACCGTAGATGATTTATCTTTAAAGCCGGCTACTATGGTAAAGCAGTTCAGTTTCTGTGAGATATAGCGCGAGACAGTAGCGGCAAGGTCTGCTAGCTTTGCACCTCTGTGCGAGTGAACCGTAGCTCCGACATCTTTGGGGCTGCAGTACTTAGTCCTTGAGGTTTCTATTAACAATTTCTTGATCCACTTAGGTACCCATTTTGGCCTGTACTTTGACACGGCCATTCACTAAACAGGATACAAAAGAAGCAAAACAAGAAAAAGAACAAATGGCCAAACTGATTGCAGAAAAATGGTTTTTAGTTTAAAAAAATAACAAAAAAGGATTTAAAGCGATTACAACCTGGTTTTCAACAAGTGGAGGTTCCGGCGGGGTGTCCGGGTAGAAGGGGAATATCGCGTCTTATCGAGCTTGTCTCTAAAATCCCGTCCAGGGCCTTCTTCTAACAAACGTACCATAATCGTCATATCACAGGAAACTGTATAAAAAGTTTATCCTAACAATTAGTTGGTTAAAGGTCTTAAAAAGCAAGACTTAACAACTTTTTATAATTTTTTTTCCGCTGGCGTGAAATGTTAAGACGCAACCAACTTCAGGAAAACTGTCATTCAGAACAACTCGTTTTTCAAAAAAATTGTTAAAGACTACAAAGCTATTACAAAAACTTAATAACAAATAAAGATTTAAATGGCTAAATGAGATCAAAAAACATTTTGCAAGGGTTATAACATTTGCCCTGAAGTACACACCGACGGAAGAAAAGCTAGATTATGAAAGGAATGGCTGGCTTCTAAACACAGCTTCACATGCTTTTAACCGTCTCTACCTAGCGAGTGCAATGTGTGGTTCATTAACATTGAGTTGACAAGTTCATTACAACTCAAAACCCATCGGCCAAACCGCGCAAAACAACCTAGTTATATGCAAAAATAGTGAGCTGAAGGCTAAGTCTTAGTATCCCCAGACAACGAGGTCACTCCTAAAAACATGGCTATTATACAAACATACATACATACACACATACAAACATTCATACGTACATGCATCCACACATACAAACAAAGATACCTACAGAAAGTGTGATTAATTTTCGTTCAATCGCGCCGTCGCGGTTGATTGTCTTTCAGTCGCACTAGTTGCGGTTACATTGGTTCGGTCTGCAAAGTCTGTAAATACCAAAAATTGGTCAAATTGGTTTGAAATTACCCATTTTTGCTTGTGGCAGTCTGGAAAAATTTGTCTGATCAAAAAACCACAAACTCGTACCGGGTATGAAAACTCCTCGGTTAGAAAAAAAACTTTTTGTAAGATTCTCCAGTTGCAAGTTTTTCACTAGGTGTGACGATGCTCGGATTTTTTTTGCAAAATTTTCAATATCGTTTTTGAGTGTGGATTTTGTATTGGTTCTAGGCTAATATTTTGAGTGAAGAATTGCTACAATGAAGTTATTTTCATTAAAATGATTTGAAATGAATAAGATAACTTGAAACTCGTTTTTGAAGATAACCAAGTTTTTTTTTAAAAAATTGACAGTTTTAATCTTGAAAAGTTATAATTAAAAGCTTTCAAGAGTGAAAATTTTATGTTTTGAGTTTAATTTGATAGTTCTGATTACATTAAAGATTACTTATTGTAATTTTCAAACGTTTATTGCTTTTTAATAATCTTGATTTTTCTGTTTTTTTTTTAAATTTTGAATGCTGTTTTTGACATGCGGAGGTTTGACTAGTCTAAAATTTTCAGCTTCAGTTTTTTTTTCTTCTGCGAAAAAAAGTTTAGAAACTTGATGTGAAAAATCTCCTGCATAAATAGGAAGAAAATGGGAATGAAAAATAGTTTTTTAGCCAAAACAATTTTTTCAAAATGCAAGAACAGCAACTCATCCTGGCTCTGTTTTTTGTCATTAGTTCTGTAGTTTAAATGATTTGAACCTATAGTACAAAAAGATTACCAGCACGCTTGAGATGTCATTTTTGCTTGGGACCGTTCAAGATCGTAAGTGGTTATAATGAAACCTTTTCAGCACTGATTCAAACGACATTTAAAAAATTCAAAAATTGTTCGAATGTCGAAAAAAACTGGTTTTAAATTTTTGGGCCATACTTTAATTTTGAGCGAATAGAATTTCCCAAAATCATTTTTTGATAATTTTACGCGCCATTTTAGCTCAAAACAAAAAACTTTGTTAAATTTTTTTTCCAAGTTATCTGTCAACAAAAACCGGTGTCCGAGTTGCCTATTTTATTGTGACTTTCAAAAAAGTTTAAACTTTTACATTTAAATAAACTTTTTAATGTGTATATATATATGTTTTTAAATATGTGTTTTTTCCTAAACTCAATTGATAAATTTTTTTAATCAGGGAATAAAGAACTTCAAAAATTCCAAACTTTTTCTGCAAAAAAAACAATTGAAAAAAAAGAAACGTTTTAAATTTTTTTTGTAAGTTATTTGTCATTAAATTTTTGGTTTCTGCTTTATATTTTCAACACACCACGCGAAAAAAACTATTGGAGAAGAAAGCTTCAGAAAAAATTTCGTGAGTCTTCTAAACAATACGGTCCTAACTATTTGAACGGCAACCGGCTATCCTTGTTTGTCTTTTCTTAGCGTACTGAGATTGCAAACAATGTTCATTGGCCTCAGTCTTTCCGCAATTAGGGTCAGTTTGCATTGTGATTTCAAAAACATCTTTTCCATTAAAAAAACTTATAGTTTAAAAAAACAACATCAAATCAATTTTGGTGCCGTCGAAATGTATTTACCAAGTTTATGAAAATTTAACGAATGCGGTTAAAAATAAACACTGGGCTTAAACTGTTCGTTTATTGTTGTTTACTTAGCCAACAGAGGATTAAACTGCTCGTAATAACTTTGAATCTGCAAATTTTAAAATATACGAACACATGAACGATATACTTTTTCATAATCTAAAACGGAATTAATCACTTGGAAAGAGTGACCTCAAAATCTAAAATTTCAACAAACAGATTCTTTTTATATATAGTTTGAATTTAGTAATCTTATGTCTTTCTTTTTCAATTTCAACCAGTCCGGAGGTCTAACCCGAAGGCTCATTTATTTAGGCCGACAATAGCGCGCATAACCAGCGCCCATTAAGCTATGGCTTACTTAAAAGAGCTCCTCTTGCAAATATGCGCACATGCGAATAAACCCAGCAATCATATGATTGCTGCCCGGGTCGAGGTCCCAGACTCATGTCCAGACTTTAAGAGTCGCACCACATCCGGATTTAGACCCAAATTGCATAGTCGCGCCGAGAGTTTGAGTCTGGAAAGTCTGGACATGAGTCGTGCCGTAGGCCGCGAAAGTCTGGACATACCAAAATTTGGTCGCGAATGTCTGGAAATGGGTCGCGAAAGTCTGTATCCATGGACAACATCACTACCGGAGCGCCACAATGTCATTTATGGTTCGATGATCTTTGACGAGTTTTAAATTTTTCTAATAGATTTAATTTTTTTTGAAGTTTTGAATTTTTTTTAGTATTTATGCTAGTTGGGTTAATAGATTGAAGTTTAAGAGCTTTCGTTTGTGGTAACGGCCTTGAACAGCTCAAATAAATTGACAACTTATCGCTAAATAGGTTTTTAAACGAAAAAAACTACTTGTTCTTTCTTTTTTATTTACCGGCATGGCACCGTTTGTTTTTGTTGCCTTACGGTGCTGTATTGTTTTTTCGTCCAAATCATAATTTTTGATTGAAATTAGGTTATGGTTTGGAGAAAATTCATGCTATTTTTTCTTTCCTTCTTTTTTTCGAACCTCTCAGCCAAAAAAGTATTCGGTCATTATCAAAACTATCTTTTCTAATTCGCAATTCTTTTAAGAAATTTTATTCTGTATAACTGATTTAATTTCAACTAATTAATATTATCACGTGATGGCATCATTTGGCTCAATCAATTTTTCAGACTTTCTTGCCAACTCAAACCGGGTCAATAAACTACTAAACGACTGAATCGTAAAAAGAATATTTTTATAACATGATACGATTTATCGCCTCTTATTTCGGGTGATACAAGCTGCAAGTCATTGGTTGTAAAAATCAGAAAGGCATGTGTTTATGTCTGGACTCTATGTTTTGGTAAGTTCGGACCTAGTGTCGCAGTTAATTTTCGCGACTATGACACATTTATTTGGTCTAATTAAAATTCTGCCGTGTCGTGTTTGTATAAAACAAAACCGTAGAACAAACGAACACTTAAAATTTTAAGATGTTTGTGTTTCATTAAAGAAAATAGAGCCACTAAAAGCTATAAAAGTGCCAGAAAAAACTTTTAGCCCATAATTAACAATATTTATTTGATCACGGAATTTTCCGAAAACTTTTGTTAGAGAGAGGTTTGAATTTTATGCCACAAGGTGGATTTAAGTCGGGCCAGGGGGGTTAGGTGGACACCAAACTCCTCAATTATTTTGGTACTGTAATAAAACATGCGCTTCTGGCCGACCTACGGCGTCAATGCACCCTAAGCTTGAGGAAGACGAGACGCTGTTTCAAAAAACACCAATTTTTATTTAGATCCTTTTGAAATATGACCATCACTTAAATGTATGTCAATTTTTTTCGATCGGATGCGCGCGACGCAGCAGTTACAAACAAAAAATGTCAAAAAACCATTTCATTTATTTTTGGAATTGAGTTTTTTTGCTTTCGTTTTTTTGTGCCATACTGAATCATCGCATAATTGTAGTCTCTTGCTTTTTATAATTTGACCATAATTTAACCACTACACGCTACAAAACTTGGTGATATCACAAAGAGAATTGACGTCTGATGATGTATTGAGAATCAAAAAATCTAAGTCGTTTTGTTCGAATCTAAGCAAGCTTGTGTTGGTCTTATTTCCAGATAGAGCAAACGCGAGAAAGAAATGAGCAAACATCAAACGCATTGACCGAACTTCGACTGAATGGTACAATAGTACCAATTTCTGAAAAGCGACAGCCTTCATACTCACAGCGGCAAACAGAGCCAAGAAACTTGGACTCGTAAAAGTTATTCCCCCTAAATCCACTCCCCCAAATTATAAGTGAGTTATAGTAGCAGTTGTTTGTTACAATCCAACATCCGTTGAACTTCAAAGGAGCAGTTTGAACATTAAAATCAATCAAATTTATCAAACAACGTTGTGTCATTGACCGAACAAACAAATTAACTCGCTAACACAATCAAATTCAGAAGCAAAATCCCCGAAACAACGATACCCACAAAAGGTAAAAACTTGTTTATTTTCCATATTCGGTCCTTCTTGGATTCAAAGATACCAAGAGAAACCCTGAAAATGACCGGAAAAAATCAATATTAGAGTGCTGAAAAAAATGAAAAAGGTGCTAATTTGTTGTTCGGATGTTAACCAGGTTTTCAGCAAAAATCGAGTTTTGGGTAAACACATCTTTTCGGAAGAAGTGAAAATCGTCTAACAAAACCCAGTCAAAAAAATGATGACCACGATTTCAAAAGAGATTTGAATCATACTTTTTAATCACCATTCAAAAAATAAAGTCAGTCGACATTTTTTCTGATAAAAATGAACCAAATAAAATTTTCTATTACTTCAAGGCAAAAAGAATTGTGACCGCTAAGCGGTTTTTATTGCGTGACAATTAGAGGCATTGATGTCTCCAATTCCACGTGATTTCTACAGCAGTGTTTTTATTCCTTCTTTTGCTAAACATTTCTAATGGAAAAATAAATTTTTGGTGAGCTATAGCTTGATACACATTTTGTATCAGTGGTGTTGCCTAATTTTTTTTATGCTACACCTGTGCCAAAAATATGTCTTTTATTCCTAATCTTACGGATGTGATAAATCTGACTATTTATCATTTTTACGACACAGTTGATGGCAAAACATAACTTTCCTCTACAAAAAGAATCAACAATTGTGATAAAAACGTAAAAGGTAAGTTTAATTGAATTCTCAAATTGGCCTATTTTTTTAAAATATGAAAAACATTCATCAACGCCATTTTATGAAAACATTTTTCAACGCACCACTCAAATAATTCAAAAAGTAACCATTTAAATAAGAGCAAAGCGCGGTTCGTACATACGAGTTAATGTTGTTTTGTTTTGCCCTAAGAAGACAACCGACATGTTTCAAGACCTTATACCGCATATGCCCGAGTTGACCTCCTCTCCATACAAAAAATTACCAAGCAATTCCGTAAAATGAAAAATGCTTATATGCTATTTTCATCCAGTTTTTTTTACGACCCTAGTCGATCAAGGGAGGTTATCTCGCGAGATCTTGCAAGAATCTTGCAAGATTCTTTTAAAGAAGATGCATCTCTTTAAAAGATCTTGCAAGATTATTGCAAGATTTTGCAAGACAACCTCCTTTAAAGATAACCTTTTTTGCAAGATCTTTAAAGATCTTTAGGCTCATTAAAAATAATAAGAACTTGATCAATTTTTTTTCGATTGGAAAAACAAAACAAATATCAAAAATATTTGAAGTTTTTTTTCTGAGCTTGAGAAAATTTGAATCACTGTAAAACAGAACACATATGATTCATCGGGAGCACTCGCTGCACAATTTTTTTAACGATTCAAACTGTCAATTTTCAAAAAAAAAAATTTTTTTTTTCAGATCAACTCGAAAAAGTTTTGGATTCTTGTTCTAGAATCAATTTTTTTGATCTTACACCTAGTTTCTGTTGTTTTTTGTGTTTTTCGACACAAATTTTGGGATGGTTATCTTGCAAGATTCTTGCAAGATTCTTGCAAGATAGCCTCCCTCTTCCAAGATTCTTGCAAGATAACCTCTATCTTGCAAGATCTTGCAAGATAACCTCCATCTTGCAAGATCTTGCAAGATAACCCTCTTTTGCAAGAATCTTGCAAGATCTTGCAAGATAACCTCCCTTGATCGACTAGGGGAAACTCTATATATGCTTATTTGGGTGCTCTTTTTAGTTAGATCAATTTTTGAGGATTAATTTAATCTTTTTCGACTAAATTTTTGAAGAGATGGACGTTCTGGGTACAAATCTTAAACTTACCCTCAGTTTTGATAATATTCTGAAGGTTAACATCGCCAATTCCGCCAAGTTCTTGAAGAATTTAAGCGCGCTTTTATGAATTTATCCATTATGATAAAAGCATAAACTCGAATTGTTTCATATTGATTTGAGACACGCTAATTGGTCACAATACATCCCTATACGACATAAATTATAACACTCAGAATTTCGCGATGATGGAAAAGATTTTCAAAAAATGACCTTTTTTGAAGTTGACGAATGGTCTTTAAATTGAAAATGATTTTCCAATTTTTTAAAAAGTATTTTTTTTGGCTTGCGCTCGACCGTCATATTTGGCATGTGTTGGCGCCGAAGGGTTCAGAAAAATTTTAAGGTCAGTCGTCCAAAACGGATGCCGCGAATCAGTACTGAAAAGGAGATTTTTCGGGCGACGAGAGGGTCGAGCCTACATCCGCCACTGATATCGCTTACTTTTTGTTATTGGCTGTTTGGATTTGGGGAGGAAAAATAAACCCAGGTCAAGTTCTCGAATTCTATGTTTTAACAATTCATTTGCCAGAAACGGTTTGAGACTAGTTGCAGAGCATAACGAACATTTACGGCTTTGCCTTGATACGAGACGTCTTGACCAAAAGTGCGGAAATGATTGATAGGACTTTTTTCAACATCACGGCAAGGAATAATTGAAGCCTTAAAATTCTATAATAACAGTTACAAATGCCGAATGCTTGAGCACCGGGTAGTTTCTTTTCGTGTACAACCTAAATAGCATTTTTAAAAAAAAAAAAATTAAACTACAACACACACAGTCTGAAAAACATTTATGCTCTGAGCTCAAATTATGAAGATGTTCTACACGCGACAGTTTTCAAAAAATGGTTTGAAATAAAAACAATTTTTTCTTTAAGCACGTAATCAAATTTGCACTGACAGGATTAATTTTGTTCGTACTTTTTCAACAAATTCTAATTTCATTTCTGAATTGATCTATGAAAGAAAGACTTCAAAAACGACTAATAAGAATAATGACGATAATCGCATCAAGGCAAAAAGGAAAAGTTTTCCGTTCGACATTGTTTTGTTTGATTACTTTCTGGTAAACAACTTTGCAAAAAAAAACAGAATAGTTTTTGTGTTTTTCTTTAAAAAACATTAAATTTATTCACACAAAAGTTTTCCTTTATATTCTCCAAACTATTAGTCGTTTGCTTTACTTTGGTATGGAAGGAGCTTTAGGAGGAGTTATTAACATTGTAGCGCCTGATCTGGTACCATACGTGAACGTGAGTATTGATAAAATCACATTCATG
>NC_087068.1:19944913-20028913 GCF_963678635.1 Symsagittifera roscoffensis | reverse complement strand
ATAAAGGATTTGTCGGTGCTTTTCCACCCCCGATTTCAGGGCACGCAAGTTGTGAAACAGTTATTTCTTTACGGCCAAGCACGCCTTCATTTTGTTTGTTTAGTAAGTTCACGGTCTGTATCAGACCCGGCCCATTGCCATTCATCCCCTCCCCCGATTTGAAATTCAATTGTAACTTTGTAATAATGTAAGGAAACCCTAGCGGATTAGGGGGGGGGGAGAGGCGGACATCCACCCCCCCCCCCCGCCCCTCAGGAATTTGACCCCTGCCGACCCTTTGTACTATTTTGAGATCTGTTTTTGTTCTATTTTGAGATCTATTTTTGGTGAGGTACTAATATGCTAATTTTGAGGGGGAGCGCGCGCCGAAAAAAACGCATTTTTTAGCCTGTTTTTTCAAAAAAAACTTGGCTGCGGCGCAAGAAATTTAGTCTAATCGGGCCTTTGTAGTGATTTGGGAGAAATCAGAAAATCAATTTGGTCGACCTAAAAAAAAGGTCGACAAAATTTTCGAATTATTGTTGGAAATCCAAACCCCCCCCCCCTCCCTTCGAGAAAATCCTAGAAGGAAGTATAGTAGCTGTTGCGAACAAATTTGATTTTCATGTCTAATCTCGCATTCAACCATAACTACGCATTCAGCCATAAAAATACGCATTCAGCCACGATAATACGTAAAACAACTGCAACTATGGTCCCCCTTTGCACTATTTTGAGATATCCCTTTTTGGCTGACTGACCCTAAAATTATTCTAAAGGCGCATTTGGCGCAAAAATATACCAAATTTGAGGGGGGAGCGCGCGCCGAAAAAACGCGATTTTTTGGTCAAAATTTTTCCCAAAAATGCCTAACAACGCCTTGTTTGGCCTGTTTTCCCAAAAATTTGCCTGCGGCGCAGAAAATTTGGTTCAAAATGGGGTTTTCATTGTGATTTGGGAGAGCTCAGAAAACCATTTTGGTCGACCTAGAAAAAAGTTTGACAAACTTTTCGAAAATTTTTTGAAAATCCCCCCCCCCTCGAGAAAATCCTAGATCCGCCCCCCTGTTGCCAATTCAGAGTACTTGAACAACAAAAAAAATAGTAATAAGTAGTAAGTAGATAGAATGAAAAGGTTATCACTGAGAACGTCTGTATTTTTTTTGTTTCTGTAACATTTTTGTATCATCCAAGTCTGAACATGTGTAGTGCAGTTCAAGACAGATATAAATCTCACATCAAATGGATTAACACTGGGCATATCTGTACTTTTTTTTATTTCTCTTCGAGTGGGCTCTTGTTGGGACACCTCCCTCCCCTCCCCCCCCCCCACCTCACATAAGCATCAAATTTATAGTGTAACAAGGGATTTTACAATGTTAAGTATGAAGACTACTTAAAATTTGTCATTGTTAAGACTACCAAGCCAGCATGCTAAGATTTGTAAGAACCGGAAATCGTAGGTTAGTAGGGTGAAAGGAAAAAATACTCAAGCTGAGCAGTGCATCAGAATCTGTGTGCCGTTTTTATTGTGAACAGAAATAAAATCAGAACCAAATACCATCTCAGATGGAACCGCGCTGAAATTTCGCAAACTCAGAAACACTTTACTTGACAAACTGAGCAGAGATATCCCACTCAGTTTCGAGCGTTCTACCTATCGCTTCAAAGCTGCCTGGAGTGCGGCTTGTATTCAGACAACCGTGTATTCGAAGTCGTCAGCAAGCAGACAATTACTATATTAACCAACCAGAGTCGAGACGAGAGAGCAAACAAAGTAAATAATTATTAATCATTAGTTTCTTCCTTGTCGCGATTCTGATTGGTTAACATAGAATTTGTCTGCTTACCGACGAGTATGAATATGCGGTTCTCTAAAAACTGCTAAGTATCGAAGCTATCCATACGTTGCCTTGCGTACTTCAGACCGAAGTAGTATCAGTTGTAATCAAAAAGCGGTTGAAGCATATAAAATGATACATTTAAAAGTGAACACCGAAGCTTTCGAAATATTTTCACTGACATGTATGTGCTCTGTTACGGCAATACTTTGATTACTTTGGAGCCCTGAAAAGATTCTTAACAGATCGGATAAAGATCTTCAGTTTTCTTTGTTCTCACAAAATGGCATAGCTTGTGATTTTTTCTTACACTTTTGACTCCTAGACGCCTTTGTAGTGATTTGGGAGAAATCTGAAAATCAATTTGGTCGACCTAAAAAAAAGGTCGACAAAATTTTCAAATTTTTTTTGGAAATCCGCCCCCCCCCCCCTCCCCTCGAGAAAATCCTAGAAGGAAGTATAGTAGCTGTTGCGAACAAATTTGATTTTCATGTCTAAACTCGCATTCAACCATAACAACGCATTCAGCCATAAAAATACGCATTCAGCCACGATAATACGTAAAACAACTGCAACTATGGTCCCCCTTTGCACTATTTTGAGATATCCCTTTTTGGCTGACTGACCCTAAAATTATTCTAAAGGCGCATTTGGCGCAAAAATATACCAAATTTGAGTGGGGAGCGCGCGCCGAAGAAACGCGATTTTTTGGTCAAAATTTCCCAAAAATGCCTAACAACGCCTTGTTTGTCCTGTTTTCCCAAAAATTTGCCTGCGGCGCAGAAAATTTGGTTCAAAATGGGGTTTTCATTGTGATTTGGGAGAGCTCAGAAAACCATTTTGGTCGACCTAGAAAAAAGTTTGACAAACTTTTCGAAAATTTTTTTGAAAATCCCCCCCCCCCTCGAGAAAATCCTAGATCCGCCCCCCTGTTGCCAATTCAGAGTACTTGAACAACAAAAAAATTAGTAATAAGTAGTAAGTAGTTAGAATGAAAAGGTTGTCACTGAGAACGTCTGTATTTTTTTTTGTTTCTGTAACATTTTTGTATCATCCAAGTCTGAACATGTGTATTGCAGTTCAAGACAGATATAAATCTCACATCAAATGGATTAACACTGGGCATATCTGTACTTTTTTTTTATTTCTCTACGAGTGGGCTCTTGTTGGGACACCTCCCTCCCCTCCCCCCCCCCTCCCACCTCACATAAGCATCAAATTTATAGTGTAACAAGGGATTTTACAATGTTAAGTATGAAGACTACTTAAAATTTGTCATTGTTAAGACTACCAAGCCAGCATGCTAAGATTTGTAAGAACCGGAAATCGCAGGTTAGTAGGGTAAAAGGAAAAAATACTCAAGCTGAGCAGTGCATCAGAATCTGTGTGCCGTTTTTATTGTGACCAGAAATAAAATCAGAACTAAATACCATCTCAGATGGAACCGCGCTGAAATTTCGCAAACTCAGAAACACTTTACTTGACAAACTGAGCAGAGATATCCCACTCAGTTTCGAGCGTTCTACCTTTTGCTTCAAAGCTACCTGGAGTGCGGCCTGTATTCAGACAACCGTGTATTCGAAGTCGTCAGCAAGCAGACAATTACTATATTAACCAACCAGAGTCGAGACGAGAGAGCAAACAAAGTAAATAATTATTAATCATTAGTTTCTTCCTTGTCGCGATTCTGATTGGTTAACATAGAATTTGTCTGCTTACCGACGAGTATGAATACGCGGTTCTCTAAAAACTGCTAAGTATCGAAGCTATCCAAACGTTGCCTTGCGTACTTCAGACCGAAGTAGTATCAGTTGTAATCAAAAAGCGGTTGAAGCATATAAAATGATACATTTAAAAGTGAACACCGAAACTTTCGAAATATTTTCACTGACATGTATGTGCTTTGTTACGGCAATACTTTGATTACTTTGGAGCCCTGAAAAGATTCTTAACAGATCGGATAAAGATCTTCAGTTTTCTTTGTTCTCACAAAATGGCATAGCTTGTGATTTTTTCTTACACTTTTGACTCCTAGACGCCTTTGTAGTGATTTGGGAGAAATCAGAAAATCAATTTGGTCGACCTAAAAAAAAGGTCGACAAAATTTTCAAATTTTTTTTGGAAATCCGCCCCCCCCCCTCCCCTCGAGAAAATCCTAGAAGGAAGTATAGTAGCTGTTGCGAACAAATTTGATTTTCATGTCTAAACTCGCATTCAACCATAACAACGCATTCAGCCATAAAAATACGCATTCAGCCACGATAATACGTAAAACAACTGCAACTATGGTCCCCCTTTGCACTATTTTCAGATATCCCTTTTTGGCTGACTGACCCTAAAATTATTCTAAAGGCGCATTTGGCGCAAAAATATACCAAATTTGAGTGGGGAGCGCGCGCCGAAGAAACGCGATTTTTTGGTCAAAATTTCCCAAAAATGCCTAACAACGCCTTGTTTGGCCTGTTTTTCCAAAAATTTGCCAGCGGCGCAGAAAATTTGGTTCAAAATGGGGTTTTCATTGTGATTTGGGAGAGCTCAGAAAACCAATTTGGTCGACCTAGAAAAAAATTTGACAAACTTTTCGAAAATTTTTTGAAAATCCCCCCCCCCCCTCGAGAAAATCCTAGATCCGCCCCCCTGTTGCCAATTCAGAGTACTTGAACAACAAAAAAATTAGTAATAATAGTAAGTAGTTAGAATGAAAAGGTTATCACTGAGAACGTCTGTATTTTTTTTTGTTTCTGTAACATTTTTGTATCATCCAAGTCTGAACATGTGTATTGCAGTTCAAGACAGATATAAATCTCACAACAAATGGATTAACACTGGGCATATCTGTACTTTTTTTATTTCTCTACGAGTGGGCTCTTGTTGGGACACCTCCCTCCCCTCCCCACCCACCTCACATAAGCATCAAATTTATAGTGTAACAAGGGATTTTACAATGTTAAGTATGAATACTACTTAATATTTGTCATTGTTAAGACTACCAAGCCAGCATGCTAAGATTTGTAATAACCGGAAATCGCAGGTTAGTAGGGTGAAAGGAAAAAATACTCAAGCTGAGCAGTGCATCAGAATCTGTGTGCCGTTTTTATTGTGACCAGAAATAAAATCAGAACTAAATACCATCTCAGATGGAACCGCGCTGAAATTTCGCAAACTCAGAAACACTTTACTTGACAAACTGAGCAGAGATATCCCACTCAGTTTCGAGCGTTCTACCTTTCGCTTCAAAGCTACCTGGAGTGCGGCCTGTATTCACACAACCGTGTATTCGAAGTCGTCAGCAAGCAGACAAATACTATATTAACCAACCAGAGTCGAGACGAGAGAGCAAACATACATTGTAAATAATTATTAATCGTTAGTTTCTTCCTTGTCGCGATTCTGATTGGTTAATACAGTAGTTGTCTGCTTACCGACGAGTATGAATACGCGGTTCTCTAAATACTGCTAAGTATCGAAGCTACCCATTCGCTGCCTCGTGTACTTCAGACCAAAGTAGTATTAGTTGTAATCAAAAAGCGGTTAAAGCATATAACATTATACATTTAAAAGTGAACACCAAAACTTTCAAAATATTTTCACTGACCTGTATGTGCTCTATTAAGGCAATACTTTGATTACTTTGGAGCCCTGAAAAGGTTCTTAACAAGTCGAATAAAGATCTTCAGTTTTTTTGTTCTCACAAAATGGCATAGCTTGTGATTTTTTCTCACAATTTTGACTCCGTCAGAAAAGATCTTAGGGCTCAAGTGAGCTGTCATAAAGTTCTTACCCCTTTCAGGGATTCGACCCCCTGCCGACCCAAAGCGCCCCCCTTTGAACTACTATTTTGAGATATCCATTTTTGGTGACGGACCCTAAAATTTTTCTCAAGGCGCCTTTAGCGCCAATATATACTATATTTAAGGGGGTAGCGCGCGCCGAAAAATGAGATTCTTCAGTCAAAATTGTCCAAAAAGTGCTTCCAAACGCATTTTTTGGCCTGTTTTTTTTTTAATTTAGCCTGCAACGTAGACAATTCAGTCAAAACAGGGTCTTTTTAGTGCTTTGGAAAAGCTCGAAAATCAGTTTGGTCGACCTAAAAAAAAAGGTCGACAAATTTTGAAAAGCATATATTTTCTTGAAGTGGGCTCAAAATTAAACTCAATTGCATCAAACTTTGCCGTGATAAATTGAAAACCGATGAAAACAATTTTTTTCATCCAAAAGTTTAACTCTTTTGTGAAGTCAGTAATCTCGACCTGAAGAAAAGGTCTTGTAAAGGCTTAAACACTGCCATAACGATTGTATAGGACCTAATTTCAGGGGTGGTTTGAAGCGACCCTGGTCTCCCAAAGATTTGGTGGACAGGAGCATTCTTACGAAATCAATTTTTTGGTCAAACAACCCTTAAAACTTTCTAAAGGTGCCTTCCGGGCAAAGATAGAGTACGTTGAAGGGGGCACTGCATGCCGAAAAAAAAGCAAAGTTTTCAGCATAATCTTATACAAAAAGAACTGAAGTCTTTGTTTTTGTAAAATCTTTTCCGTCGATGAAAAAAAAAACTAGATCCGCGTTTGCTGTGTTTGCCTTATTTTCGTCAATTTGTTTTTTAGGTGCGATTGAACCCCCAGAAAACTAGAATACCGGAAAATAAAAAGTGCTACCGCATTATCAACGACCCAAGAGATATGCGACCCACAGCAATTTGTCTGAAGATATCCAATTCGGATGGATGCTCTGTGATGTGAAAAAATCTACCTCGACTACACAGAACATAGAACGCTTTTTGTATTATTTAAGCTTGAAATGATGTTGTTTAATTTTGGATGAACTTGATGAATAAACTACAAACTGTGCTTTTTGTTATAAAGTGTAGAAAATAAATCTTGTTAGAATTCTATTTATGCTTCTTTATTGTTCAGATACGTGCATTCTGAGCTTTTAGTTCGAAATTGATCCAGTAGCGAAATAGTATAGATTTTTGATCGACAATAATTGCTTTAGTTTGAGCACGCTATAAACCGTTTGCACAGTAATCGGCAGTTTTTGCTGAATTTTAACTGTAAACGACTATTAAAGAAATGAAACAACCAGGGTTGACCTCCATACAAAAAATGCTTATTATACAGTTCTATACAAAAAAAAATGCTTAACTTACAATTCCATGGATGGGTTCTATGAAAAAAATGCTTATCATAGGATTTCCAATTATGAAAATTGTATGATAAGTTGTATAAATTGTATAAAATTGTATGAAAATTATTTTTTTTTCATTGATTTTTTTTTCAGGAAAACCTTTAAAAAGAGTTTTTTTGGTAAGTTTAAATGAGTTTGATTCGTTTTTTGAGTAAGTTAGATCAAATTGTCCCATTTTTCATTTTTTTTGACAAAAAAATATCATACGATTTCCATTCTATAAAAATGGTATGATGAGTATTTTTTCGATAAACAAACTTTTTGTTCAAAAACTTTCAAAAAAGCATTTGTGAAGTTCAAATGAGCCTAAATGGTATTTTTTTAATAATTGAAATCATTTTGATCATTACAATTCCTTAAAATATTTTCTGACAAAAATGATTATCATACGATTTCCTTTCTATGAAAATGGTATGATAAACATTTTTTCCGTGATCAAATTTTTTGTTCAAAAACTTTTCAAAAAGCATTCAGGAATTAAGGCAACTGCTCAAGAGGAGCTGAACCATACAATTTTTCTGTAATCTGATAAAATTTCGTTTAGAAACGGTCTTTTTTCTCCTACCAGTCAGGCTAGCTATTATCATTAACTCTTCGAGTGTTTTTTGCATCGACTCAGTTACAGTTTTCATTTAAAAGATTCTAAGCTGAGGTTTCCAAAACTTTCCCGTTTTTTCAAAAAACTAAATTAAAAAATTATTTCAGACTATCCAAAAAACTTGCTTTTGTCCTATACACAATTCTCCCTAATGCTTCGAAAAAAATTTTGCTACTTAAAAAGAAGCTAATTACGCAATGTTGATCATAAGCGTTTGGGTTTGACAACTAAGTCTATAGAAGCTTAGATTGCCGATTTTTTTGATAAAAGAAACTTTTTCTTGAAATATGTTTTTTAAGTCACCACATTGTGCAAATCAGTGCAGCATTGTGTTTCTGAGCGCCATCACCTGGGTTATTTTCGAATGGATCTTCTCGTACATGGTTCCGATGGTGGTCTTAAAGTTTTTTTTATCGCACGGATAAAAGTTATGATACATGTGTATTCTGTATTCATGTGCATTTTCACGCATTCTTTGTTTGTTTTTAGATTATAATTATGTAATGTTTACTGGGAGCTGACATGGAATGTGTTTTAGATCTGCAGATTTGGACTTCGGAATGCCGTCTCCAATTTCTTGTCAGCAGTTTTGAGTATGAGGCAACCCTTCCCCTGGTGTTGGTTACCAGCAAGAGTAACTCTCTGCTGTCTCAAATTTGAGGAGAGAAACTTACAGGAAACACAGTAACAGAGTTTCAAACCTCAAAAGTTTTCTGTAGTTTTTATCTTCTGTTGAGAGACCGGCAAGTTGGACTGGGCTAAGATTTAGTTTTTGCCTCAAGTTATTTCTTTGTTTTGCTCAATCAAAAACTGAGTTTTATGCAAAGTTCTTCCGTAAATGTTTATCTTACAATTATCATACAATTCATTTAAATGGAAAAAATGACTATCATACAGTTCCATTGTATAGAGACAATGGTTATCAAGTGATTATCATACAATTTTTTTATTCTATGGAATTGTATGGAATCGTATGATAAGCATTTTTCCATAGCATTTTCTCCATAGCATTTTTTGTCAAACCGCGAAGTCAATAAAAACCAGCTATTCAATTTCAATACTTTTATTAGGTTTATCCTACTAGGAAGGAAAATTTTCTGGCACAGGTTTGTATGTCATTATGTTGCCAAAAATGTCTCTTCTCCTATTTTGGCAAGCGATTCCTTCTCACCTTAGTTTATTTTCGGTGTTAGGGTGGAAACTGACTCTGACTGCCTTTCAAAAATGAAAAAAAAAATTGAACTGAATTAAATCTTTCAAACCACACACAAGCTACAATATCTATCATTAATCGCTGACATATCAAGTTAGAGACAGTAAATTTGAAACTATATACCTAAAGTTTTGCATCATGACATGAAATCATCGAGTTTCAGACATTCGAGAATTAAATGTCTGTGAACTCTACAATAGTACCAACCAATATGCAAATTTTAACGACTCACAAAGCACGAGTAAGATGCAAATAAGCGCAAATTACCCAAGGTCCAGTCATTTTAAATTCATGCCAAGATCTTGAATATTATCAAATCTTGAATATTATTAGCAATGAAACCTTAAAATACTTCCGGCTTTTTACAAGCCTTGTAAAAAACCTGTTTTTGGTTTATTGATGATGTTTGAGAAAACCGTGACTATGTGTTTGCTCATTAATTTGCTATGAAAAATACTCAAAAAACTGAGAATTTTTTTTGGACATGTCTAAAGATTTTGACGATACTTTTAAAATCTTTTCAAGATTGAACCAAAAATCAAGTTCCTGTGATGAGCTGCCGGAACGATCGTACACGTACAGGTACCTAGCCGTCCAAACTGCATGAACTTATAATAAGAAAGTTGTACGATCGTTCCGGCAGCTCATCACAGGAACTTGATTTTTGGTTCAATCTTGAAAAGATTTTAAAAGTATCGTCAAAGTCTTTAGACATGTCCAAAAAAAATTCTCAGTTTTTTGAATATTTTTCATAGCAAATTAATGAGCAAACACATTGTCAAGGTTTTCCCAGACATCATCAAAAAACCAAAAACAGGTTTTTTCAGAGGAAACGTTTTAAGAGCTTTTTAAGAATACCTATTTGGTGAAAAATAAGTCAACATTTGAAAAAGAGCATTTCGAAAAATAACTAGTAAATCTATTCAGATTCTGTTTCAGTTGATTGCCAGAAAAACTCATTACGAGAGTGTTCGTTATTTGTCACGGTTTTCTCCCAAATTTTAATTGATTCCTAAACTGCTTTTCTTGAATGTCGCAAATATCCACTGAGAGGTAATCATCGGAATTTTCTTAGTTTTTCCACCTGAGATTTTTTTTGTTGAAAACTATAATTGGTAAACTTTTGAAATATGTGCTTTAATTTTAGACCAAAAAATGAAGACTCCTAGTTCTTTTTTTTGAAGGCGCTTAGGCTGGTGATTTAAACTATTTTATCTGTTTGCTCAAAATTGTTCAAGACTGATGATCATCAAAACTTTTGAAAAATTTTATTCCAATTTTCATTTGGACAATTAATAGTTACGCTCATAAATTGATTGATTGTTTATAATTTCATTAAGCGATGTCAGTTTATAGTTTCTTTTGAGCACTTATAAAATTAATTAGCCTAACTAGCAATTGTGTTACCTGTGCCAATCGACAAGAAGGCCGTCGGTTTTTGTTATTACGGTTTGAATTTTATTCATTGTAAATTGACCGTACGATACGTCAATTATGGAGACTAACCACGCAACTGACGATTAACGACGTTATCTGCCAGAAAACTGAAATAAGAGTGGTTTTTCCGAATTGAACTAATTAATTTTCAAAATTTGACTCGAAATAAAGGCAACATCTACAGAACGTAGAAAACGGCAGTAAAGAACAGAAACAACGATCGAGAGATTATTGCAGAAAAAAATACAGTTAAAATTGTTGCTGGACGTATTTCACAAATCGGGAAGGCTGACGAGAAGAATCACTACTCTTCCAGGAATTAAAGATGGAGCTTCTTTTGCGAAGACCGAGAATTCGGAAAAATCTCGTGCTATATTGCAAAACTTACATATTAACAATTTTTAGTTTCCCGGAGAGTCTTGAATTTAATTTAGTTACATCGACACTCGTTATCAGATATCGAAGAGCTAGGAGTTGTGGGAAGGGGTCGATCCATCTCCGATGGAAGGGTTGGTTTTCGATACTGCACAAAAACAATAGCAATCTAATAAATTAATAGTAATAATGAAACAGCCCTGTTTTTAGGAGTGATCTCGTAGTCTAGGGATACTGAGACCCAGCCATGAGCTCACTATTTTGCAAGTAATTTAAGTTAATTTGCGCGCCTCAGCTAATAAATTTTCAGCAGTAATGATTTTTTGACCCAATTTTACGCAAACCACATTAAATTGGCTATGGTAGAGACGGTCAAAAGCACCTAAAGCTCTATTTAGGCACTAGCCAATCGTTTTAGGATCTAGTTTTAGTTTCCATCGGTGTGTACTTCCGAGCGATGTTACAACGATTTAATTTAAAACCGAGGAGGTTTTTTTCAGAAAATCTTCAATTAATCTTCAATAAGACGGCCAAAAACGTTTTTTGAAAATCTTGAAAAAACAATTGCTCATTTTCTACGCAAGTCATTGAAAATGAATTTTTGGTTTAAAAAAATATGTTTTGCCGCGGCAGATTCCAATCGATAAATCTTTAAAGTATAAGTTTTTCATAATATCATCATGAGATATCAGCAAAAATTTCCTGCTTTACAGAACTGTTTGGCAACGTATTGCAATAAATTATTTGTCGCTCTCCTTAAATTTTGCGTATTGTCTAATTTTGCGAGTTTGCTGTGTATTACATTTAGATATTGTTTTAGGGGATCTGCAGAGTGTGATTGAGTTTTCTGAGATGTACCCTATACCCTCCCTCCCTGAAGAACAGTTGTGAACTGTACCTTACCATGAGGGTGGAAAAAGCGTGTGCAGTGTCCACAGAGAGGAGTGAAGTGGACTGAATTGAGTTGCTCATGTTCGCCCACCTCTTCAACTGTCACTTCCTCAAACAATGATGAGTTTAAAACACTATTTTGGGTAAAGTTAAAAATCTGACCTCTAAGTCAACTTGGTTCGTTATCTTTTCTGTAATGAGTTATCAAATTGTTTTTTGATCCGATTTGTTTTTTGTTATTTTAAAATTATATTTTGCGAAATTCGAATTCACAGCAAGTAAAAATGATGAAATTGCTCTTGTTTAGAATTTCAATTAAAATTGAAACGATGCACTGGCAACCTTAGAATACATAAAGTTAGATACCAGGAACCTCAGCTTAAAAAATTGACCTTTAAGTAGACGTTCATTTCTCGATTTTCAATTCATTTTTTATCAAAACATTGCAGAAGCCGTCACTTCATATCCGCGAATATCTCATCTTTTCCATGAAAGACAAATTCGCGACGCTTCCGGTCGAAGACAAAGATTTCATAACTGGGCATCAAGGGCCGCCTGTCAGTTATTACGAAGACGTGAAAAGCTACGAGACCAAGCTGGAGGCCCTCCAGGAGTAAGGAGGGAAAAAGAAACAAATTAAGACCCTGGAACAAAAACAGTTATATCAATCAACCAGAAATTGCTGCCAGATGCGCTGTGAAGACTCAAAAGAAGACTTTTTTTTAAACTCTAACGTGATCAGTATGGTTCAGTGTTTAATTATAGTTAGAAAAAAAGGCTGGTGTGTGTGTGCGTGTGTGTGTGTGTGAGAGAGATAGTGTTCTGAAGATTATTTTGGCCCTAATTCAGTTTCCTGAAGATAGTGGGGCGTATGAGTAAAAAAACACTAGGTTGTGGAAGAAGCATCACGAATTGTTCCGATCATAGTTCTTTTTGCCAATAAAAACATACATCTGAAAAAATTTAGAAAACACTTATCTAGTCAGCAATGGGAAAAAATACTTTAAAATATTCCAGAACTATGACAAGTTTTATGTTCTAATTTATTATAACAATTTAAGAACGACTCTTTTTATCCATACCCAGCCAGAAAATCAAAAACAAAGGTCCATTTTTTCTCGCAACTCAGATAAAATTTTCAAACCGATTACGGAGCAATGAAGCATGACTGAAAATTGTTTGGCATGATAGCAAATTCAATAATTTAAGAAACTTTGAGTTACGTAAAGTTGATTTAAAATTCTACGCAAAGCGTTTTTTCTGTTTTCTTCTTACCTCCGACTCCTGGACAAAAAAAAATAATTTTTCATCATACCGTGGATAAAAATGCGCGGATAAAAATATCAAACCCAAAAATCAAAACACACATGATTTGGGTATTTATTAGAACAGGCTGCATGCTGCTGATCATAATGCACTGAAATAAGTAGCTGTTTTGCTAACATTTTTGGTAGAGTTATGTGGGCTTAATAAATAGACAGATGACCATAACGCGCGATTAAAAAGTCTATTATTAAACAAAGACAGTTATAAAAAGTGTCAATGAATTTAAGGAAACCAAAAACAAACTGATATTTTTGCAGCAAAGTACACAATGAGCACCTCATTCTAGGAGGCAGTTTAGAACTTTTCACGCTTCATTTTACAAAATCTATGCTTAATGTAAATAAAGTAAGGTTAAGTAGCAAAACTGTCAGAAGTGAAAAAAAAAATTTCACAAGCAGCAAAGCCTTAAAGGATTCAGTCAATGAAAATGAACACAGAGGCGAAGCTGCGCTTCGCAAAAACTTGTGAGAACACGACCAAAAAGCAGCTCTATCAAGTGGAAAAAGAAAAAGTAGAAATAAGCCTCGAATTACCAAAAACTCGGCTACGTGTAGGGTTTGAATCTGCGACCTACTGCTATCAAAAGATTTTGAGTCTCACGCACTATCCACTCAGCCACGCAAGCTATGCCGACAAACACTAGTTACGAATAAAGCAGCTGTATATGCTAATAAATTGCCAATGCCATTCAGCAAAAGTGGCACGGAATACAAATAGACTCAATTTTGCAAGTAAAACTATGAAAAAAACAAGGTAAAGGCATCCACACTAACTTTGCATGCAGCAAACCGCAAAACCACGTTATGTATAACTTATGCATTTCAAAAAAATGGAAATATTTTGAGATAGAAAATTTCTGATATCGAGTTTTCAAGATTGTTATGTATGTGTTAACTAATTACTAATCGAATGTCAAAGCACATAATGTGAAAATGCTGTAAAGGTGTCCCAAAATTGGCACCAATATTTGAGAATTAGGTTGGAAAATTCAGAAGGTTCGTACTAATACACTCGTTTCGCAAGTGTAAAAGTCTTCTAATTTCGGCAAGCTAACAAACTTGACAATTTTGGTAAACCGAACCGTTGGCATGCCACCTTTATATTCAAGTTTAAAAATTTGCTTGATTCAACTACTTATCCAAATTAAACTAACAAACTTATCAATCATATGCTATCAGAAATGGCCAATTGTTGAAACGATAAAAAAGGAATGGAAAAGCTTCCAGGTAAATTTAGGGAGAAAAATTTAGAAGCAAGCTAGCCTAGCCAAGCAATTTTCTAAGAACAACTACGTTTTCTTGTCAGATGCCATCAAAATACACAGATTGAATAAAAATTTTGTCAGTTAACTGATTTCTTTGCAGACTTGTTAACGGGCCGCCATAATTGAGGCCCGACCCGATATAATTCAAGTCGAGCCCGCTGGCGGCCCGATAAACAGGGAATTTATTAAAAATCGGCCCGTTGCTGCTTTTTTGATAAAAAACAAATTTGTTTCAAAACAATTTTAATTAATTGTTTTACTTAATTATAAAGACCTTTTTTAAAAGCCATGGAAACGTCGAATTTTGAATCGGCAGTGAACGTAGTAGTCATGTCGTTTAGCACACTGCAAGCTGTAGAGTGCGCACTGAAACTGTCAATAAAAAAAAGGCCCGTTGGGGCCCGTTGACAAAAGTGAAAACCTCGGCCCGGCCCGGCCCGCCCCGTTGAGGCCCACGGCCCGTTGACAAGTATGTTTCTTTGCCATTCCGATCACTCGGAGGCAATATGATAAAAACAAATTTAATAGATATTTCAACATTCCAACTTAGTTTACTTTGATCGCTGGCTTTTTTATAGAGAAAACCAAAACAGGGCCTTCAGGCATTTGAAAAAAATGTAAATGAACTGACAGGGATCAAAACAAAACTTAATTTTGTAAAACTTTCGAGTTTCCAGGAAAAAATCCAGCCTACGGTTATTTGAAGTTCCAGAATCTTTCAATCATAACAAATAGCGAGTAACTCACCTCCGGTGCCTCAAACAGATTAATAGATGTGAAAACTGCTCATATATGAAACATGTGAAAAAAAAAACACGAAATAAATGCATTCATAACAGTAGACGGAGGTTACCAACAGCGTTTTCGAATTCAGGAATTGAACAACAAAAAAATTCAAGCTTATCTTTAAACTCCGATTGTCGAATCTCCGAAACTAATGGGTGTGGGATTTTCGTAATTAAAACTCAGAAACAATACCCAAAAATGGCCGACAGCATACAACTGCACTATCTATATTTCATGAGTTCGTTGGCGAAATCACTAAATTCATGAATGAGAGCATTTTTCAACTTAGTTCCATGTTTTATTAGCCTCTACTCTTTTCACTTGCAGCTATCATTTTATAAATCTAGCGTAATTGAATTTTAAAACATCAGATTTTTTCTTAGTTTAATTCTTTGTTTGACGAAAATTTTTGAACGTTAAAAAAAATACGTCACTTTCCATTTTCGAGAACTTACAATTTGAGCAAAAATATTAGGATGACTGTCATATTTAAAACTGCTGGCAGTAACATGACTTCACCCAACCAATGGAGCGAGTTTCCAATTTTGAAAATATATATTTTGAAAATAATCACTTTTGAAAAATCATGCAAACGTCATAACTAGGAAAGTAATATGCTTCGAGCAGTCATAATTGGGGACCAGATAAAAATTTTAGTTTGAGAACCTTGTATGCGACCCACCATATTATTGGGAATTCAAACTTAGTTAAGTATTTTTGAGATTATTTTTTGAAAAAACACCTGCTTTCGCAAAAGTAGAAGAATTCGAAAAATCATAAAAAGTCGTATGTCTCGGAAACTAGAATGATTTGAGCAGTCAAACTTGGCGGAATGAAATGCAACGCTTGAGAAAACCCTGGATTTACGCCATTAAAGGGTTGGGATTTCAAGATTTCGTAAGTTTTTTAAAATCAAATTTTTTGAAAAGTTTTAAAAACTCGTCATGTCTCGGAACTAAAATGAATTCAGCAGTCATTTTCGGAGGCGAGATTTACATCCCCTGAGAGTACTCTGAGAGCCTACAAAAACAGGTTTGATAATTTCAAATTGTGTGAAACTTAAAAAAAAATTTCTAAAAGAATTTGGGTATTCATAATTGAGACCAAATTCGCAAACTAAAACACAGAAAAAAACTTCATAACCATTGCAAAAACCATATATTTTAAGCGTGAAAAAAATCTTTCGTTAAACATGCAAAAATGAAACGTTGAAAAATTTTAAACATGGCGGTAAAGTGAAGCCCGCATAAAAATATATAATAGACTTATTGATAGAAATTACGCCAACTGGAGTAGTGCTAACGAGAAAACTGAATCAAAAAAGAATGTAAATATTGGGCTGGGAAAACAAAGTTATAACCTTCCCGAAACTGAAAGTCAATTACGTTTTTCCGTGCAATACATTGAATTGTACTTAAATTTGAAATTGAATTGAACTTCAAAATAAGTCAAAAATAAGACCGCGGTAACTCAAGTTTATGTTTGTTTAAATTCCAATTTCGAAACTTGAGGTAGACCGCGTTTTTCGCGACCTTTATACTTCTGCTGTTCGGTAGTGGAGTCAAGAAAGGAAATTAACTACCTTAAAAAACATAAATCAAACCGAAAAAAAAATAAATTTGAGCCTGAACAAATTTTAGGACTCTTCCTGAAAAAAAAAACATTGCCACATATGTAAGAGTCTGAAGTACGTTCATCGACTCTTAAAAATGGAGCAAACTTAACAAGATAGGTATAGGTGTATCACAAACAACATAATATCGGATTTAAATTCCTCTATAAACCGCCAAGTCATTAAAAAACATTATTGATACAATAAGTATAACTCTTTAGCTCAATGGAATGTAAATTGGAAAATTTCGACTTTTTTGATATTTAATTTAATTGAACTTTCAGAACAAAAATCATTATCAAAGAAATTTTAAGTTTTGAGATAGGCGTAGAAAGTATCAACAATCAAAAAGGTTGAAGTTTAACAGTTGGTTTACAACTTTGCCCGGTTTCTTAATAAATATGTGAGCTGTATACTAAGAGTTAAAACTAAGATTTTTTCTGGATTAGTCCAACTTTCACAATTTGTTGAACGTTATGGTGTTGTTTTTGTCAATTTTTTCGGCCCACCACTTTGCTACTTTCTACGCTCTAAGATTGATAAGAAAAAAAAGTTGGGACAGACAGATTTGAATAAAAAAGACTTTAAATGTAAACTGTGAATGATGATAAAACAAACTTTTGCATGCATAGTTTTTTTTCAAAACTGATCATTTGCTGTTTTAAATTTTTAAATTAAGTCTGTCTGTTTCAACTTTTTGCAATTCTCCATAACAGATGAGGCAAATCAATTAGCTTTGATTGCGTTTTGAAACAAAAGAGGTCTAGTTTGCTTTGGCTGCCAGTGGACCTTCTGGAGCAGCTGGAACAGTCCAGTGCCCACCCGCATCGGGATTCCCATGATGATGCACTCGCTCACGCCACTGATGCAGTCAGTCTGTCCGTGGTAGGATGCTTCGAACAAGTGGTCAGAAGTCCTCTCAAAAGACGCCAACATCATCACACTGTCTTTGAAACTGGAGAGACCTAAAAAAGAGCACAAATTTTTTTTTGCATTTTTTACTCCCCGATGAAACTAAGTTGCTGTAGAACTTGCAAATACATATGAATTGTCCCAGGAAGCGCGCGGTTAAAAATCAATTGGGTCGAGTAATAAAAGTCAACCCCCTCAATTGAGAAAATCATAGATCCACCCCTGGTTCAGCCAATGCATCAGAAAGATTAAAACTATATTGCTACTACTTCATGATAACGGTCTTAACCAAAACAAAAAAAAATTCCGATTCAGGATGTAGATTTTTGTTTAGATATAATTCAACCCAAAAAATAGCCTGGCTCAAGAAAACTTCGTTAAAACAGCTATTTCTTATTCTCCTAGACCTGAAAATGACAAAACTTCAAACACTAGCGGAAAAAACACTTCGCAAAAAAACACAAGCAAGAACGCGACAAAGCATCTCTATAAAGTGCGATACGAAGTAGAAATAAGGCTCGAATTTAAAAAAAAAATGAGTTACTACTCAGACGCGATGCGTCGACCTGGATATTATGAGTCTCACACACTAACCACTCAGCCACGGTCGATAAATAAAACTCAAACCGTAGCCAAAAATAAAGCAGAGAACAGATGCTATGAAACTTCCTATGCTACTATCGTGATGATACAGTGCTGATTTAAATAAACCAGACAAAACGAAATTTTTTTAAATTTCAAAAGCTTTTTTCTCAAATTGGGTTAAGATTAGAAAGAGTGAAGAAAACAATAGTTGCTTAGAATTTCATCAGAATTATCATGGTGCATTTTTTCCTCCGAAATTTTCAAACAAAAATTTACCACAAAATTGGGTCATTTTGTCTTTTCAATAAATAAAAAATTGCTCTGAAACTACTTAATCGATAAGAAATATATATCACAAGAAACCACCTACATAGGCCAACAAAGTTCCACAAAAGTTAAATCTCTAAAAATTTGAGTAAATTGTTTAAATCTTGTGTTTAAACAAAGATTTTGGGTTTTAAATAGTAAAATTCACATTTCTTGACTATCAAGCAAAAATATTTTCTCTTATACAGGTTTTTAGAGATTTATTCCTTCTAGAACTTTGTTGGGCTATGTAAAAGGCTTCTTGTGATATATATTTCTTATCAATTAACAAAGTAGTTTCAGCGTAATTCTTGATTAATTGAAAAAAACCGAAATGACCCAATGTTGGGGTAAAATTTTGGTTGAGAATTTCGAAGAAAAAAATGCACCCTTTTAATTCTCATGAAATTCTAAGCACTTTTTGTTCTCTTCACTTTTTGTCTAATCTTAACCCAATTTGAGAAAAACATGTTTGAAAACTCAAGTTTAGTTCATTTTTTCCGGATAATTCAAATCAGCACTGTAGCATAAGTGAACACTTTTAATCAATACTTTTATTTGCGATTATTAGCATAGAAGAAGGGTCCATTGAGTACACTAATAAAACTGAAATACTTGGCCCCAATTTTGTTCTCAAAGAGAAAACCCAATCATGAAACATGATACCAATACGCTTTTAAGGGGTCATTTTTTTGTAATTATGTTAGATTACTTATCATGAAATAAATCGCGTCTAATCAAACTCCCATTATAACTTTGCGTCTAAAATTAAATTTAGTTAAATAGTTACAGATTTTCAGAGTTCTAAAAAACTGATACCTTGACGAGTCATTCCGCATATTTGACCTCTGTAAGTCATGAGGTCAGCCAGCAACATGACGTGTCGGATGTCCACTGACATTCCGTGACTAGACATGGTGTGGTTGATCTCGTTAATAATTGTGGATCTCGCTGCTTCAATTCCCAATGTCCGCGCAACCTAAGACAAACATTTTACGGCGATGACCGCCGAATAATGAACTTGCCTTATTTCATGATTCCTATTTTAACTTTATTCGATTAGTTTATATTTTAAAAAAAAGAGAGATACCATTTTGTTGGAAAAATAAAGCTGCTAAAAAACCTCATCGTGATATGACATGTAACTGAATTATGTACTAGACTTTGAAGTTTTATCATAAAGAAAAAAAAACAGTTATGTCTGTCTAAAAAAATGGGTACTAGTTTACTTGTTTGGTCTCGTGAGAAAAATAGTGTAGATGATAGGTCCCGCCTATTTCCTGAAAACAAAAACAAGCGCGGGGGCTTCGAACCTATACCTTGGGGTTGAAAACCAAATTCGTACCCCCTAAATGAACTACAACAGCTGTGTTATCAACATAGATAAATTAAGCTGCTTACTGTGAGAATTAACCCAAATACTGTACCTCTGTTGTTATTAGGAACCACTGCATTCTTGAGGGACCAAGCAATTAAACTAGTACCAGTGTTTTGTGTACGTTATACGATATAAGAAAAATTATACGAAAAAAAACCCTTCTACGATATAAGATTATACAGAGATCAGATTTATCGGATAAATTATACGATTATACGAAACCGATAATCGGCGATTCTTTTTTGTGAGACAAAGATTTTTTCATTAAGTACTGCAAGATGATTGATATTAGGGGCGGCTGAACTGCAACATAAAAAACTTTCTGAGAGCAATCAGAGTTTTTCGGGCAAACAATATAATCGAGCATCAAACACAATCTAAAAAGCCTTGAGCGGTTGTTATAATTGAGCAAGGATTTTGACCTCAAGTTATAAGGTTATACGTTTTTCATACGAAAGGCAAAATATACGATTAAACGTTATACGATAGTCGGCTTATACGATTATAAGTTATACGATTTTTTCATAATACGTCAATACAGTGACTAGTACCAAAAAATGAGTAAATGAAGACTCGAGGTCTCAATGGAAAGAGCAAAGCTCATCAACAGTAGCTTCCACCTTTAAGCGAAACATTTAGATGATGACTCATCCACTGAGAATGAAACAATCTTAGAACCGGAATCGGTCGCTGATACCTAACCGACCGAATGTGCGCAAAAAAGCACCGATGGCGGGTTTTTTTTCGAAAGGCGAAGACAGACTACAAGAATATTTCCCATGGAAAAAAAATTTATGGCGCGAGGATCGAACACCAGACCTCAAAACTGTAGTCTGTCCATCTAGTCATTTAAACGAGATTTATAAGAGATATAAAATGTTGGTACCTTCTAAAAAAATGTCCGCAAATAATCGGCCTTTTCACACGGGTTTACAATTGCAATCTATCTCGGTGACTTTTTTTGAATGTACCTCAAAAGTGTTGTTGCTCTTGGTGCGTCTAAAGTCCACCCCGTAAGTAGACATGACTTTGTCGAAGTCATCCCCCTCCACTATCAGTTTGTACACAGGGGGGTTCACTGAGTCATCAATTGACACCACAGCCCGATTCACTTCCGCTAGACCTGAACAAAGTTGCTCCAAGTTGAAAAAAAAACTAGAAAAAACGTTGCAATAACTTCATCGTTATATGAATAGCATGATATAACTGAATTGCTTGAGAATTAAATGAGAATTAAAACTCCTGTCTCAATTCAGACAGCTGTGAAGTTTATCGTGATACAACAATTCTCAAATGAAGAGCATAGCGAGCGATCAGAGACAAATTTCATCATCTTCCATCACATGTATAGATAACACAGTCTAACTTCCAAAAACAATTTCAAAAAACAGTAAACTTTATGTCCATGGTAGCTAAAAATTTTTACAGTGCTATAAAAAATCTCAAATCTCAACAGTTTTAGTGCTTTTTATAAACTATGATTGAAGTGACCTTGACTGACCTTTAACGATGACCTTTGCCAAGTTTTCCTTCACAAGGGTGACAGTGTGTGCTATGCTGTACTTGCTATTGGCCAAGTCAATATAGACCAACAGACAGTTCTCGGATGACAACACTTTCACTGTCTGCAATTTGCAACCAATCTTTTTCACAGGTTGTTCCAGAATAGACGCTGCTATCGTGTGACAGTTAACCTCAAGTTGCAGAATCTGGACAAGACATAAGTTGATCACATTGAAGAAATATGAAGACAGAGGCGAAGAGGAAGTTTGTATACACAACCAAATTACAGCAGCGCATGAAAGATATTAACACATTAACACAAATGGCTATAAAAACTAAATAAAAAGAATCACTGACTCGAAGGTTCGAACCGGTAATCACGAACAAAAAGTCCGGCATATTATCTTGCTTAAATATACATATTAACGTGTCAATTTTTAAAAGCCATTTCAAACTCAATTTCTAGTTCTTTGGTTGGCCAGCTTGTGATTGGTGTCAAACTGAGATTTTAGTTTATCATTCTGAGCACTTTTCCTCAAGAAATAATAGTTTTTTTTTTCAAAAAATTGCCAATGCACTAACTTTTACTCTTTTCATTGAAACTTTCACAAGGATAAATATGTCATCTTGTAGGTAGACTTCTTCCAGAAAATCACATACTTCCCCCAAAAAAGTCTTCTCCACTCTCCCCTTCACAGCCCGCGCGTATTTTGAGTCCCGCTCATCACACAGACCTACATATAACACGATAACAGGGAAACGATATAACAGGTGAACTATAACTATCCATTGTTTTCAAAATACTGTATTTTTTCCAAACATGTTTAAAACACCTGATCTTCTTAATACAATGATTTAGAACTCAAGAACAGACTCAAACGTTAAAAACTGGAGTACGAAAAAAGTATGAATTATGATTAAAAGGCTAGCTTCCCCACTTTCTCCTGTGCTAGTCTATTGCGCGATTACGTCTCAAATGGCATAATTCCCAAATGGCATAAAAATGAAAAATTTCCCAAATGGCATAAATTTCATGCAACAGTTGCTTTGGAAAATTCGAGAACAATTTTTTCGTGAACAGTGTGAGAAAATTAGTCAAATTGTCAATTCAAATTTTGATTGACATTTTATCGTGAAAAAATTGTAGAATTTTTCATTAAATGCAAAAAGCATACTGTTGCTGTTATTGATAAGCTTCTTGTTGTCAATTTTTTTCGACAAATCTGTTGCTTAAATTTGTTTGGAAGCAATTAATTCCAAATCTTGTTCACATGCTTTCGTTCCTGTCAAAATGATAGAAATAGAAATTGATAGAAAGTGTTTAAATTACAATAAAAACTGAAGCCTTATTTATCACCTTGTGAAATAAAAAATTTTTAAAAAAATCTCGGAATAAAATCGGAAAAAAAATTATGGCCAACAGACAGTTGGAAAAGAGTCAAAGAACGCAATTACACAGAGGAAAATAATTCACTTTCATCATTTTATCAGTCAGTAAAACGCTTTTTTCGAAACCGACACTGTTTTGAACGAAAAAATGAGCTTAAAATGAAAATTGGTTAGAGTCAAGCAGGCAAACAGTAGATCTCGTTTAAGATTCGAAGTCGAATTGAAGAATAAAAGTCAGGACACAGACTAAGCTGTACTTAACAAACAAAAGCGAGAAAAAATTAACTCTTAAACGGCCAAAAATTGAAAGCAAGAGTAAAATTTATTTAAAAATCTGATATACACCGGAACTGATCCCCAGACCTCGAGATTGTTAGTCACACGATCTAGCATCTGCGCAACAGTCAAAAGACATCCTTCAAACACCAGCAACCAAAAATCCAGATACAACGACAAAATGCTAGAGCAGCAAAAGTAAACCAGATATAACACTAATGCAGCAAAAGCAGACCAAATATAATGCTATTGCCTCAAAAAAACCACCAATTGGGAACTGTTATTGGCAACTTGAGTTAGAACGTAGCCAACAGACACTTGGAAAGAGTCAATGAATGCAATTAAACAGAAAAGAAACTCAATGTTTTTTGATAAAATCTCAACATTCTAAGTTCCAAGAAAATAAAGATGGCCTTAAAAATCTTTGAATTTCTAGAAAACTTCCGATTGACACTGTTTTGATAAAATTAACCCTATTTCAAAAAAAACTGGATCAATAGGCAATATTTCTAATTCGCTGGGAAATCCTATAATAAAAGTCCATGTTCCAAATTAGAAGTTGATCACATTTTTCGTGACCTTTACACTTTTGCTGTTCGATGATGGAGTTTGCCGTCCTTTTAACAATGGAAGTGAGTCGAACTTTAAAAAAAAAAGTCAAACCGCGAAAAAGTAAATTTGAGCCCGAACAAACTATAAAATGTTTCCCGCAAAAAGACGAAAAAAAACTTCACGATCTATATAAGAGTCTGAACTGCGTAATAAGTATACGAGTATACGTATAAAAGGACTTCGTATTATGGCACTACGCTTGAGTAAAAAAACTAACGCCAAGGCGAAGCTGCGCTTTGTAAACACTAGCACGAACACGACAAAAACCAGCTTTATAAAGTGAAATGAGAAAAGATAGAAATAAGCCTCGAATTAGTAAAATTTTGCTATGTATGGGCTTCGAACCAGAAACTTCGTAAATTGGAGTCTCACGCGCTGCCCTCTCGGCAACGAACGCTCGACAACTGGCAAAAACTAGTCACAAAGAAAGCAGCTACATATGCCAATAAATTGACTATGCGATGCAGCAAAAGTGTCACCAAATACAAATAGACACGATTTTGCAAGTAATAAATTGGAATATAACAAACTGAAAGCATCCAATCTAATTTTGCATCTAAAAAATTGGGAAGCATAAAATCATACTATGTATAAATTATGCATTTCGAAAAATTGCGAGAAAAAAATTTCTAAGATGTAGTTTTTATGATTGTTATATTGTTTCAAACAAATAACTTTTTCCGGTTCATTTGATACATATACACAGAAGCGAAGCTGCTCTTCGCAAAAACTAGTGAGAAACGACAAAAAAAGCAACTTTATAAAGACAAAACAGAAAAAAGGCTAGAATTAGTAAAACTATGCTACGCATCGGATTCGAACCTGCGACCTCGAGATTTGGCTCTCACGCCCTGCCCGCTCAGGCACGAACAACCGACAAAAACTAATCACCATTAGAGCAGCTACAAATGCTAACAAGGATATTCTGTTACTGTGCAAGTAGCACAGAATGTTCCGACCGTAATCTTCAAAAAAATACAAAGCTTTTTCAAATTTTTATTCCAAAAAGGCACTAAAAGACTCAAAGTAAACTAACGTTACTCAAGTGAAATTAAATTTTTATGTTTTAAATTAAGCTTTTGCGAGCTTGTAAGGAATTGAAACAAGACTGCTCGCTCGCTTTATTCGCTCGAAATAAGGCAAAAAAAATTCAAACCGGTTTTCCTCGAAACTGCGAGAATCACGGCCGTAAGGGCTTCAATATATAATATCACTCAACCTAGTCCAATGATTAGTTGTGGTACCGGATTTTGCGTGGAAAACAAAAAGAGAAAAAATTCGATGGTGGAAAAAAAAGAAAAACACACCGGAATACAAAGTTCTTTACCCAAAACCTTAGTTGTTTCTCTAATAATATAAGTGAGAATTGTAGTGTTGAGATTTTGGAATTTTCCTAAAAACTACCTTTCTCTGTAAAAAGATAAAGTAATAGCCGCTTCTTTAGAAAAAATTCGCAGATTTGATAGAATAGTTTTAAAGAAAACTAAAAAAAATTCTAGAAAAAGAAACGACCCAAATTTCACTTATTTGAAGATCTTAACTTAAAAAAAAACCGGGCGTAGCACAAATAAAGGTAAGCTTCCAACAACCTGTTATGTCGATTAAACCTATGATATCAGCTTTGGCAGGATAGCTATCGAGAAAAATCCAAAACAAGGTCAACAAATCAGAAAGTTGAGATTTCCGAGAACAATAACTTTTTGTTTCGAAAATTGTATGTAGCTGCTTATGCAGAAAGATTCAATAAACCTGTAATTTCGACTGAACCCAAAACCCACGTTTGGCAGGATAGTTTTCGAGAAAATTCACAAAGTTTCAAAAAAAACTGTCAAAAAATCAAAAATTTGAATTTTCCGAGGGCCATTATTTTTGTGTCAAAAAAATTTAAGCGTAATCGCGTATGCAAAAAAGTTTCTCGCTATTGGATCTTTGAATTGAACCCAAAATCCCATATATGCTAGGGTATTTGTTGGTAACATTCATAAAAGTTTAGGTTTAAAAAAAATGCTGAAACGACAAAAAAAATTTGTCTAAAAAAATTAGGAGTGGCCGCTAAAACAGGAGAGCTTCCTTTTACCGGTTATCTCTATTAAACCCACAACCTCAGGTTTGTTGTCGAGAAAAGTTAAAACAGATTCAAAAAATGGTTTAAAAAATTTAAAATTTGACTATGCTGAGGGGAAAAAAATTTGGACGTAACCACTAATGCAGTGGAGCTTCCCACTAGCCTTTATCTCTATTGAAACCACAACCTCAGAAAATTAGTTTACGAGAAAAGTTGAAAGATTCAAAAAACGATTAAAAAAATTAAAAATTTGACTATCTGAGGGGCACAATTTCAAGTAAAAATAAGTTTGGGCGTAGTCGCGGCCGCTTATCGAGGGGAGCTTTTCAAAACTGTTCTTATTCATTGAAACCAAAATCTCAATTTTGGAAAGTAAAAATTTGAAAAAACAGAAAAAATAAAAACATCGGTCAAATATTACCCCCAAAGACTTTTTCGAAGGCTGTAGACGACGAAGTAAAGCAAAAAAGAGACCAGGGGAATATGCAGGCACACACGACTGTAGGCGGTCTTTTTATATATACCCTTTTTGAAAATCGGTAGGGAGAAGGGTTTTTGGGGAAAAAAACCTAACTTTTAAACTTTCCAAAGCAACTCAAAAAATTTAAAAAAAAAAACTAAATCCCATAAATTTTCATAATACCTATTTTTATCAAACAAGAACTTTAGGCAAACATGCCAAGCAAGACATTTGAAATTCAAATTAGCAACTGAACAAAACTTACGAAGCCGAAAAAGGCCGACAATCTTTGAGCAGACGCCAAGTTGAGCCCACAAAAACTGATTTAAAAAAAACTTTTAAAGGTTTCATTTCCCCCATGAATCTACCCTATAGTAACTAGTACTCTTCTGGCAGTTAAATTTTTGTTCATTTTCATGAAACTGAGCATTTCAGCACAGCAGCATCATACGTGATAGCAGCGTCATGTGATACATTTGTTTTTGTTAAACTAGTTGATAACCCTAAAGTCCAAATTCCGATTTGATAACGCTTACCTTTCGCAAGCGTTAAAAAAGATAGAGCAGGCACCAAGATTTTAACTGACCATCAACCTACGGGCCGTCCACCTACAACCTTAAAGTCTAAGATACTGACCTTAAAGTCAAATATAGGCCATCTGTGCACCTAAGAAGACTTTATAAAAAATTACGCAACGTTGTACTATGCATATTATGCTTCAAAAAGTTCTAAAGCACAAAAAACTAGAAGCCAATATGTTATCCCCATAACAACTTTGCACCCAATGAAACAATAAAACAACCTTTTGTAATATCAGTGCCAAAAACTTCTTATGGAAAAACGTCTGGGCACCTATAGCAATGCACTTGCTCTAGCAAGCGCAAACGACTAAAATGTGACGTATTTCTTCTTTTAATCATCACACAGACAATGACAATTTCAATTATTTTTACCCTTGATTATTATTTAAATATTTGAACAGGTTACCATGCGTCGATTCAATTTGCAAAAACTTAAGTCGGTTGAGTTCGTTAACTACACTACACACGAATTTTTGATGAAAACCACTAACAGGCAGTTGGAACAACTCCGCTCAGAGCGGATTCGGAGCGTAACACCACGTCTGATACCAAAATATGCTATGTGCCAGAAAACTTCTGCTGAATGGTAATGTACTGAAAACGGGTCTTCTCGGGTATAATCCCCTAAATGATAAAAAAAAATTGAAATGATAATTTTATGACAAAATTGCGACAATCTTAATAGAATGCACGATATTATTATAAAACTAGTAAAACTAGAGTATTTCTACTTACTTAAGCCTCCCTATTGCTTATTTCTCCACTTTTTCCCAGTTTCCCAGTTTTCTGTGCATAAATTTCATAAAAAAGAATTCCAAAAACATTTTCAATTGTCGTTGAATTCTCATTTTTTGCACTTTTAAGCTTTACCTAACGCTTGGGATATCAGCCCTGCATTTGTAAGAAGAACGAGTCCAATTTCCAATTTTTATCATATAGGGATAATAACCGAAAAGACCCCTGAAAAGACCTTTGATTCAAAAATTGCTATGACTTAAAAGAAACATAAGGACTGTGTTCAACTTATCATCAAAACATATCCTCGCATCAGATAATACCAGGCTCTCAATTGGAAGAAAAATTCAACCACAAAAAAAAGCTAAAAAATCATAAATCAAATTTGACTTTAAGAGAGTATTTTCACACAAAGTTGAAGGAGAGCTTCGCACCACTTGTGATACAACACACACACACACACATAACATGACAAACAAGCCGAGATAAATTGAGAAGAAAGTCGTTAAGTCAAAAAAGTGTTGAAAAATTAGAGAAAAACAAGATATACCAGCATTTTCACATCTCTGTCTTGAATAAAGTTCAGATTTAAAATAAGCGCTACCGAAACCGACAATTTTTCAGCCGACACCCCTTGAACCAAAAACAAATTTTCATAAAAACTTAAAACCTTTCAAAAACAATTACCAAATCAAAAGACTCACATGCTTAGGAAACTTATTTTGCTCATGCAACAATTCATTGAGCCAGTTAAATATAAACCAAAAAAATCAAACGTGCTCAAACTTTGTCTGTTGGTAGACGAAAATGCATATTTGAGAAAATTATTCAAATATTTTGTTGGACAAGTTGTTTAAAAGAATAAGTCAATGATCGGAAATGATAACGCTTGCTAACCGCGAGCACAATTGTCGCATACGATAAAATTCAGTGCACTTTAATTTTCGCAGCGAAAAATCCAAATCGTGCTTCATATTCAGTTGTGGGGCTATCAGCCAAAATGACATTTGAAATGAGCAACAATTGTTTGGGATAACGAGTGGTTTTAAGGTTGGTTATGAAGACTAAATATGTTTATCATGGCCTAAATAGTCTGCTAGTCAAATGTCATAACAATCGGACAATGTGAACGGTATTTTACATATAAAATCTTGCAGGCGGGTTAGAAGAAAAGAGCCTAAATTACTTGCAGCAAAACAAAAAACCCTGATAAGGCAAATTAGTCGGAAAATTAGCCTTGAGCAGTCAAACAAAAAATCGACAATTCAATTTTTACCGACAAAAAAAAAACACTTCAATTTCAAAAATAGAAAAACGGAGTACGGCTTGGACTTGTACCCCGGACCTTAGGTTGCAGAGGCGACCGCATCACAAACTCAATTACTTGTGAAAAAAGTGGTTAACGAGAAAAAAATTCTGGTTCCCGATTACAAGACACTTCCTCTCGCAAAATTTATCAATCAATTGAAAAATAATTTTCATTTGAGCAATGTTTTAATTTTTAAGAGTGAGCGTAATTTTTTAAAAATTTGAAAAAAAAAGAAAAGTTATTCAGATTTTTTTTCGGAAATTTTGCTCAAACAACTGATGCAAAAAAGATTGGTAGAAAACTAGATTGGCAGAAAACAGCCAAATACTCTTGTAAAAACCGCTTTTAACAACTGTGATATAATTATTCTCTGGCACGGATTGACAAACGTAATCAGTTTTGTAAATATAAACTCACTATGATGAGTAAACCTTTCTGTTTCGTCGATTGAACTTGTAAAGATGTTAAGTGTAAAGAATACGAGCTAAAGATCAGACGACAATAAATGGTTTCATAACTCAGTTGTTTTATCTCGCTTACCAATCAGACCTCGTTTATCAATCCGTTCGGATTTAGTATCAGACACGATCATACACCGCGGTATGACATGCCGCAGCCTGCAGGACATTCGAAAAACCCGTTGACTATTAATCCATTTTGGGAGAAGGCGTCAGCTGAACCACCATTAGAGTGGTCTAAATGTGCAGCAATACACGAGGCGGCGGTGTTTGCAAAAGATAGAATCAAGGTACGAAACTTACTAAGAGCTGAATCTGCACTAATTCAAACCCGCAGAACCCATTAATGAAGTCGAAATTACTGGTGATACGGAGGCACAGAAAAAAAAATTGCGATGTAGGGAACCAAGAGAAGCCAGTCGGTTGAGAAAACCCAGCTCAAAAACCGAGGGAAAGAGGCGTACTGTGTAACTCTTTTCCTTGGGACGAGGCTGATGCATTAGTCCGCAATTATTAATCTCTATGTCTAGGCGCGGATGGACAACGCCAGGTTCAACAAAAGAGGCCAAGCCTCAACTTGCACAGCATCTCGACAAAAGAGCTCATGACATTATTAGAAGATAATTTCGTGACAACAAGGATTATAGCGTTCGAACGGTACAACTTTATTTGTAGAAAACAAAAGAAAAACGAAAGCTTAGAGCAATTCCACGCGGACCTGGTCGAATTAGCTTCGCGAGCCGATTGCGGAGATCGAGAAGATGAAAGGGTTAGAGACATGTTTACTGCTAACATGCACAATGAGAAAGTCAAGGAAGAGCTTTTAGCCGAACCGCGGAGTCATCAAGATGTATTTGAATATGCAATTCGCCGAGAAAAAGGAATCGAACACAGCCAAGCTACGAAAACAAATCCATTTAGAGGACCATCAACAACACCATTAAAACAAGAACCGGTACTTTACATTAACTTGCGAGGTAGAGGTAATTACACAAACAACCAATATCCACCAAGAGGTCGCGGCGGATTCCATGGTAGACCGTATGGCACAGGCGGAACACAAAACACAAGGGGTCAACAACAACAATCCCACTACAATCTACAAAAAAAGCAATGTTATAAGTACGGCAGACAATTCGGCACAAACCACTTACAATCCCGCCAAGCAAACGCCAAACTTCGCCAAACAGGACCATTTTGCAAAAGTATGTAGATCTACTGGCGTCAACTACCGAGAGGACAGGAACGAAGAACAACAAGAAGAAATGGAAGATGTAAACAAAAGGACGGTAAATGATCCAGTTGTGTTTTTAAACGAAATGACGGAAAATGATCCGGTTGCGTTTGCCGAATTCACGTCCACTGATGGATGGTAAGAATTCCAATTGAATAAATTGTCATTTATGGCAATATCTGAAGCGTTCGAAGTAAAGATATCAGCCAACTTGACTGAAGATGACCTCAACGGTAAGATTGAAGACAAGGACGGAGGCCATATTCGCCATCGCCGATTCGATTATAGGATTATATTAAAGAAAAAACAGCTCTTCGACTATAGTAAAATGACAAATCAATGATATTCAAATATAATCCATCGAAAGACACCGCAAGAGATTTGTCAGAAAAGATTAGGCCACTTGAGTGGAAACCTGAACACAATATAGCATTCAAAAACGACCTAAAATTAAGTTCAGACATAACCCAAAATAAACATTTTGACCAAAACCTAGATACCCCCGTGGTCTGCAACACATCCAAATCTGGACTAGGGGCCGCATTAGACCACTTTTATCCGGAAAGTTGGGAGGCCATAGCCTATGTGTCACGTTTCCTAAATTCCTTAGAAGAAAAGTACTCTGTTAACGAGCTTGAATTACTTGGGGTAGCTTGGGCCATCGAACATTTCAAATATGATCTATACGGCAAAAACTTTACCTTCATTACAGAAAATCAAGCTTTGATCAGCGCATCAAACGCAAGCAAAAAATCAAAAACAGCCAAAGCAGGCTAACCTGATGGATTGACCGGCTAATTCCCTTTAACTTTGACATTAAACACTTGGCGGGGAATAAAATGGGACTAATAGACTATATGTCGCGTAATCCGGTTGAATTAGCAATACCCCCAGGCGCGTATGACGAAAATTTGTAGTAGCATCAATTAACTCATTCCTAAACAATCTTGAGATGATTGACAACATCATACTGAACAATCTAGCCAATCAGAACAGAGCACCATATCGGCTGATCACAAAGCGCGTGGAAAATAAAAGAACGCCAAAATCTGGACTAAACCTCAAATATTCCGCACATTTCGAAAGCGCTCATTCTCGAACATTCAAATCAAATCAGTTTTGCACAAAACCAGCTCAAATTCAGTCAAGCTCAAATTCAGTCAGCACAAATTGTAACCAACACTCTAGAAAAATTTATCCGGGTGATCAAAACGAAATGGGATGTCGGAATGATTTAAAAAGTTAAAGGTGGTTTCCTCGCTGACGATATAACCACTCGACTGAAGAAGCAGGAGCGAAACGCAGGAGCACGGCACATTAAATCGGGAGGAGAGCTTGACCGATCCACGTTGGCGTAAGCGAAAAACATCCACAAACAACAGACGGACATCAACAACAAAATCGCAATCAACAACTACGCCTCCGCCAACAGGAGTCAAAGATGCGCGGGAGCTACTCACATCCCAACCTAAAAATAATAACTCTTCCCAAAAAATTGTTTTCAGCGACAACTCGCCAGACACCAACTCAATCGACATCAACACTAAAGAAGATCACTACCCAATCATGGCAAACAGAAGACCTCACGATCCCAGCATTCACACAAACCGAACTCTCCATCGAAGTACATGAGTAATGCGTAGGCCGCGTGGATCCAACACAATGCAGCCAAGGGGAACTCACCCCAAATATCGAACCACCCACCATGACAAAATTGCAGCAGATACAATTAGAGGCCAGTCACAACCTGATCACAGAGAAGTTCGTCGCCACAGTCGAACAGGGTAAGCACACCGAATTGGAAGAGGACAATCCCCTGTTTCGTGGAAAATTAAAGAAAGTTCTCGGAGTCCGATTCATCGCCGCCACCAGCAAGAAAGATCGAAACATGCGACCAATCCTCAACTTCGTCAAGAAACGAGACTAAGAGACCATCAAAACTTCATACGGGCAATACTGGTTCAACAATTGGGATAGACTACATGTGCGAGAAGACTTTCTACTGGTCGATGAACGAATAGTCATCCCGATGCAACTACGGCAAACAGCGTTAGACAGCATACATCTAATGCACGAGGGATCAGCAGCTATGTTGGATCTGTGCCAACATGTTTAGTTCCCGTACATACATCGCTCTTTAGTCCAGATGGCACAGATGGCATGGAAAAAAATAAAAACCTTCAACCAATAATAGGAAAACAACACTCGTTTTAAATGGATCCAGTGGTAGAACCAAACGAAGAAATTCAATTAGTCTTTGTCGGGCCCCTCCCTGATGAACTCAATAAGGAGGCATACAATTTGGTTGCAATAGATAAATAGTTAAAATTCTCCACAGCAAAAGTAATCTCAAACACAACAGCAGACATTGCCATAAAACTTATGCAAAGGTACATCTCAAACAATGGGGTACCCCGAAGATTAAGATATGACCAAGCACAAACACTCAGGGCCCAAAAACTTCCATATTTTCTGCAACAGAAATAACATAAAACCATTAACAAACTTTTCGCACCGGTAGACGACCATAGATCAAAAGGAGTAGTAGAACGAATGATTCAAACATTAAAACGTAGATTAGGGGTAACAAGAATAGATCAAAACAATCCACCGTATAAATTAGCTTCGGACGTAGCCAAAATTATAAAAACACTATGAATCACGCCACACGGGGTAATTAAAATCCCACAATGTGAAGCACATATAGATAGAAAACCAAATACTCCTCTTTCAATCTTAGCAACAAATAGCTCTCGAAACAATATGGTTTGGGAAAGTGCAAAAAACGCATGTTTAGATCGGAAAAAAATTACACAACCGCCACTACCAGCCGAGACTATGCACGACTTGTAGAGATGATCGGAGGCCAAAGTCGCGATAAAACGACGCCCGACACAACCTCTCCAACCAGCGGACTTAACACCCTCATCAAAACAACAACATCAAACACCAGGTGTGAAAATCAGACGAGCGATAGCATTAGATAAGAATAAGTTAATTTAAAAAAAAGTGATTTTGACGAATAGTGGATTTGCATATGTTCTTAATCCTTTAATATCTGGGCCTTGCAGACCCTCAAGGCTAAGTGATTATGTGGCGTACAAATCCGCGTGGAGATCCCGACCTTGTCTACGTTTCTTAGACATCGAGCAGCCTAACGCCCACAACATCCGATGTTCAAGGAAGATGAAGCAACGGGTCTACCTGAGCTACTAACCAGAAAAAAAGCAGGCCATAGGACAGCAGAGCAGTCCAACTAAGAGAAGGACAAAGCTCACAGGAAAAAGTACTGGCGGCCCACCTACACACAAAACGCAACCCACACGTGGAATGAGCCTCCGAACGGAGGAAAAGTCCAACACAAAATCAACCAGGACTCCCGAGAAAAATTCATCCAGCGGAGAAGAAGACGAAGAACAGTCTTCGACAATATCTGAAAATTCGCCACCGTCGCCGAAACGGCTAAGCCAAAACGCACAGCCCCAACAGTACCCACCAAACCGATCAGAAAATTGGTACGCACCAGCCAGTCAGCATTGGCACACGCACTAGGAAACCCCATGCCCATCACCACAACGATACAATGAAAGCTAATCCAAAAAAGGATCCAATTCAACATCGATTCGCCACCAGACAAGACGCCATCACCCACAAAGCCAAGCTTAAAATCACTGATCCAGGAAATGGGTTTCACTGACGAAACACCAGAGTACCATGCATGCATGAAGTTCCTCGAGGCAATCAGCCATAAGAACAAAGACAAAAATCAAGACAAGGCAGATATCATCGATCTGATTTCCCAGTTAAGGACAAGACGGAGATATTATTTACCAACAAGAAAAGGGGCGAATCAGAGATTAACATAAATGAAAAGGAAGACGAAGCGACGAATAAATAACACGAGAAACAAAGATGTTAACTGTTAAGAATACGAGCTAAAGCTCAGACGACAATAAATGGTTTCATAACTCAGTTGTTTTAGCTCGCTTACGCATGAGACCTCGTTTATCAATTCGTTCGGATTGAGTATCAGACACGATCATACACCGCTGGTATGACAATAATGACAGCTTAATAGCAGCAAATTCACTTTACACATACCTAATAATGTAAAACTACAACACCGAAATAGATGATTTTTTATTTAAATAATCATAATAAAAACTGACATTTCTTTACCACCGAAAATTATTATAATCATAGTTAGACTTTTACATTTTCCAGCACTTTCAAACTGTTTTTCAAGAGTTTTTCTGCCAAATTAATAATCCAATCTAACTTTTCAGTTTGGTTCGGATGACAAACTTCCTCTAAGTTCTTGTCTTGAAATACAATTTTATTGTGAATACTTCTCATTATGTTAGTTCCCTTTTTTGAATGCAAATCTATATATGTCGAAAATTTCTCAACCGGAACAGCAGAATAATTTTTTGCAAATTCAGAGAATGAATTTTCATTTCTTCTCAAAGAGCAGTGATGATGCCATGCTATTTGACACGTCTGACTCGAATGTATTGATTTGCCCATATTGAAACTCTTCCGCAAAAACAGATTTGACTTCAGTTGCACAAAGTTTGAAGCTCCTTTAATTTCCTTGGTGAAATTACAATTTCTTGCAATAGGTTCGTCTCTAAGAAAAAATGACGAATACGTGTAATTTTTGTCTGCGGCGACCGAAATTGCATCCGGGAGGTTTTTGTAGAGGTCACTGTTGAAACCAACAAACTCGTCAAAGTCGTGAACGATTACGTAATCACTAATCAAAGCAGTTTTGACCATGCAATAAGTAAATTGAGCTCTTTTAGTGATATCACTGAGACGGTATAAGTTACGTTTGTTATCCATGAGTGAAACTCCGTAAGTTACCAAAAAACCGTTGTCTTTGTAAAATTGCAGGATTTTTGAAGACTTTTCATTCAAAGTGAAATTATAAAAGTTATCGTTCAGTTCCGCAAGCAGTACCCGATTAACGCCCGCTAGACGCTGATATTCGAAATAATCCGTAAGTCTGTATGGCTCAAATAGATCCATAGATTTCGTAATGGCCGGCAAACAAAGAGTTAATGACAATTTTTTCAACTCAGTTCGAAGTTCTCTCTTTTTGTACTGACGTTCGATTACAACCTCATTGGTTACAGCCTGGTTGCCAAATTGTATCGAGACTCTTTCGGGACAGCTCAAATTTTGTTCAAATGGGCAAAATACAAAACATCCAGGCTCGTCGTAATGTATAAAGGTGTTGTTGAAATCAGGAGATAGCTCACCATTTATTAAACACTTTAAATTTTTATTGTACTGATCGAAATCTATGTTATTCGATAATGTGTAAATAAAAACCATGACTAATTTCATCGCCCCGACGCGTTCATCGCAAATGGCTCGCCAAATAAAAATAGTCTCTGTTTTATTGTCTTTTAACTTGACTTCTTGTTTCTGAAGATTTTTGTCATGGTCCGAAAATTGTACCAGTATTTTTGCCATTTCCCAATCAGATTCTAGGTTGTCATTAAATTCTTGATAGTTTTTGTAAGTTACCACTATTCTTTGAGCAATATGGATTACGTCATAGGAAATAAAAACAGTAATTAGAACAAAAACTGTTAAATTTAATAATATACATTTTGTTGTCAGGCTACTCATGTACCGATTTAACGTCATAACTTCAAAAACTTGTCAAGAAAAGGTTGTTTTTAATTTTCAAGTGTTATGGTGTACTTTAGAAAGATTAAAGATCAAAGAGTACAATTATTTGAATCGTAGCTGAAATTTTAATGCGAGTTTGGATATTGTTTAGCAAAGAAATTGTTACAGCTTGCGATTTAAGCATTTTAGGATCATTTCTGAAGGCTCTTCGGCTCCACATGTTCTAGATCTAACTCATATCATCAATTCAGATTTTTTGCGATGCCAATTTTCAAAATGATATTTCAGCACGCACTTCAACTTGGGATGTGACATACCAACAAAATGTTGGTTTAAAAAATTTAAGAAAAAATATCGTACATTTTTGGGTTATCATTCTTTTGACGTTGCTGCATGTCAGCTTTGAGTCTCGGTCGTCCCGGTTGCTTAAGAAAATACAGTTTGTCCAATTTTTTGAGCATAGATTAATTTCGAAAAGAATCTTAGAAAAACTACAAATCCAAGTTTGTAATTAAACTACAATAATGAATTTTCCATCATAGGATTAACACATTGAAGAGTCACTGCATGGGCAGTGTTTCTTTTTGACAATTTCTTTCCAAAGTACCCGGTTACGACATACTTGCGAATCGTAAATATACCCAACTGCAATGGGCTCGAATATCAGAAACTGCCCGTATTAACTTTTTTGGAGGGGGGGGGGGGGGATAACAGTTTAAATTTAAAACCATGCATCTCAACAACCGGAAACAAACCCACTAAGAAAATAATTCGACTGGTGCTCAGGACGTTTGAAGGAAATGGCAGATTATTTTTGCTCTCGGTGTTTTTTTTTCATTTTATAAAAAATTTTCATCATTTTTAGTCCGAAATATACTCTAGAGAAATCAAAGTCGCAACATTCAGGGCGATGCCCTGATATAAGCAGTCTAATATTCTTTTTATAATTAGATCTTATCAATCGATTTATTGCCCCAGGGTAAAAATGGGTGCTCAAATCCGGAAACGGAACCAACTAATTAGAAACTGATTGAAACATTTGATTTTTGCATTTTTAATAAAGTTAAACAGCATCTGCCTTTTTTGTGTTATCTGAAATGATGCCAATGGCCGTCATTATGGCACAGGTATTCGCTAAGAAAGGTCAGTGTTTTAAAATTTAAATAAAAAGCTTCTTTTGCTCATCAAACGACTCAAAACAATGCCACTAAGCCAATACAAAATAGCTGAAACCTTTAAGTCAAATAAAAAGAAACGAGACAAAAAAAAAACAAAATTCGGAAAAAAATAAAATTGGAGTTGGTAAATTAATAGCCAACAAAAAACATTCGAATAGAACGGGCATTTGAAAAGCAGACTCGCTCAATATTTATCTATTAGTTGACGAAACTACAGAGTTGGAGATGACCACCAACTTGATTCATCCAGTGAACAAAATTGTTTACGAGAACAAACGTCTAGTACCCGGCTGCAACAACCTTGCTAATCGCAAGGGTAATAAAATTCTTCAGTTTTCAAGGGTTTTCTTCATTTTTTCTTCGTGTTATCCCCGTACACGCTATGTAAAGTACAAAGGATGTATTTAGCGTTTCGTCTCGTAATCATAAGACCAAATGACTTGTCTCATTTCAATTTGAAACTATTAGATACTGCGTAATAAGATTTGGTCCGTGTGTTAAAGAACGTAATATATCGCAGGTTTATTATGCTAAGTTAGGCAAATTAGCAATTCTCAAACACCCATAATTTTGCAAAAATAATCAGAGATGAGTTTTATTAGTTTTGGCTCCCGACAACAATATATTGTTGAAAGGTATACAAAATCTCGTCAAAAAACCTAAAAATTTGAATTAATTCAAACCACCCCAAGCATAAACATTCCGTACTTCATTCAGAAGTCAACAAAATTAGCGGCTCTTTTACTGTCCATTTACCGAACACCAACAGAAGCCAGAAGTAGATTTTAACCTTCTTTCAAACTATAGATGATAATCGCTTGAGTGTGGAATCAGAGTATATTCAAATATCAAGTGGAGTCCCGCAAGGATCTATTATTAGGCCTATTTTATTTTGCATTTTCCAATTTTCGCATTTTCGATAATGATCTGCCTGAAGTATTCCGTACTTCTTATCCGATGCTCTTCGCTGACGATCTCAACTTCCTGGCCTCTGGATAAAGCTTTCTCAGTACATATTTGGACCTCAAAAAAATCACCTCAAGAAAAAAAATCAGTGATGGCTTAGGGATCCGCAAATGCAAATACTTTTGACGTGAATTCAGAAAGACTTGGACTAGAAAGGCTCAGTTAAAGATCTTGGCGCAATAGTAAGCAAAAACCTAAGTTGGAATAATAACGTTGATGAACAACTGAAAAAGGCGAATAAAATATTTTGTTACATTAGACGAAAGGTATCAAACAAGGCATACTTATTGACTAAAACCAGTGTGTATAAATCGGGGTTTGTCCCAATCCTATCGTATGCATCACTATATGTATCACTCTCGAAATCACCGATCAACAAACTGGAGAACTTCCAAAAACGTATCTTGAAACTGTATCAAACACCCATAATTTTCAAACAAAACGAAACAATCAAAGAGCTACAAAGAATTAATGACAAAGACGAAAAGTTTACCCCTAACATTGTTCTTTCAACTACTGAATCTGCTGTATCTATCAAAACTATATAATAAACTTCCTGAACAGATTGATTTTCAACTCATCGAAATAAAAAGAAAAGAAAGATCGTGAACAACAAATTTTATTCTCCCAAAACTGAGGACCGAAGAACAAAGAACAGAGTTTACGTTTCGAAATTGTCAACTAGCGAACCATCTACCCAAAGAAGTTGAATTCTTCAATCAAAAACGACTAAAAGTAAGACTGGTGAATTATTTCTGGCGAATCTTTAAGACACATTTCAACGAAAACTGTATATGCGACTGTCAAAAACAGAAACACTTGGAGAGGTGTTTAAAAACAACTAAGGTAGAAGTCTCATCAGGAAAAATCCTGAAAATCCAATTCAACAACAACAATAATTACCATGCACGCCACAAAACAAGACACTGGATCAAAATTTGGTTCAGATGTATTTGATAAAATACAAAGATTGAAGAGTGAGGTGCTAGGGTAATATCAGCATCATACTTAGTTCTCTGAGTCACCCGTTTAGTCATAATCGCAAGCAGGGGCGCATCTAGGATTTTCTATGGGGGTGAAGTTTTTCAAAAAAATTTCAAAAATTTTATCCACCTTTTTTTATGTCGCCTAACTTAATTTTCCAAACTCTCAAAAATCCCTATAAAAACCCTATTTCGACCAACTTTTCTGCACCACAGGCAGAATTTGAACGAAACATGCCAACAAAAGCTATTTAGGCTCTTTTGGGAAAACTTTGAACCAAAACTGCCATTTTTCTGCGCGCATCCCCTTCAAAATTAGTATATATTGGCGTCAAAGCTCCTTCAATAGAATTCAAGTTCCCTCATGCGAAAATGGATATATCGAAATAGTTAAGGGGAGAACCTTTGAGTCGTCAGGAACTCGAACTTCCTCGCACCCCCCCCCTCCTAAATCCGCTCTTCATAGCATGTCCAAGTAGTATAAAATTTCGGTGACGGGAAAAGGAAATAAGTGGCACCTTTGTTTATCATTCTTTTATCACAGAAGCATCCAGTTAATGATTGGGTGTTCATCAGTGTTTTTTGACAGAGGAGCATGTTTTCGAAGTTTTTCTTGATAAAATATGAGGAGACATGCAACTTCTTAGTCTAATACCGATCCTAATCTTACTCTTATACTATCTAGTCTCAGGTTGTTTAACTAGTCTCTGCTAGGCTCAATAGATCTAGGGTATACTGGTTTATTGCGGCTGCTGAAGTACTCGGGAGAGTTCAACTAACTTCTAAGTTAAATTCAAATCTCTCTGGTGCTGAAATTACAAGTAATTTCAGCACTTACAAATAAGTGGATTGTTAGTCAGATGGATCATGATTGGTTAATATTAAATACTTTACATTGGTAAAATATCTAATTTATCCAATCATAAAATGTAGTTTAGATCAGGTTCCACCCATCCGGGTTTTACAGAGTTTTTTAGAATAGTCTTTCTGCAATTCAAAGGATGGATGATGGACGTTGGTATTTGGCGAACATCTTATTTCTTCTGGGTTTTCTTATTAGAGAAGTCCCAGATTCAATCGTTGTGTCTTCTCAAGACAACGACTGGGTTTTCGCAACAAACTCAAATCTGATTTCAGAATGGTTGGCTATGTCAGGTTTTTCTGTTTCATTGATGAGAACTTCTTTGTGTTTGACCTTGTCTGGGAATGGCGTGGAGATTGTGCGTGGGGGGGATGCCTGGTTACTCGGATCTGTACGTATACTTGAACATCGAGGTGGTCATTGGTCTAGTTCAATGAAGTCCTTTTCTGCGAAGTCAAGTCGTACTCTAAATCCTTTGAGTTGTGATTGTGGGCGGCATATTGATTGTGGTTGGCCATTCTTTCTCGAGTGTAGTAGGGTCGTTTTGTCGTTGGATGTTCGTCCTTGGTGTTGTATTCTGATCTATGTATTGCATAATGTAATTTACATTTTATAAAACTTTTATTAGTTTAATATTTTTTAATTATGATTTTAGTTAGTTGTTTTCACAAAAGCTTTTTGTTTTAGTTCAGTTATTTTGAAGAGTTACTCACCCTTGAAAATAGGAGTGTGGTCACAAAGCGTGGATGTAGCACGGTGGGTTAGGCCGGCTATAGAGCATGCTCAGGACGTCCTTCCTGGTGGGTTAGGCCAGGAGTGGGAGTATGATTGCATGCGGTTTTTGTGAGAGGTCCTGTTATGTGACAACGTTTTATGTTGTGGTTTGTTGTGGTTTTTCTTATGTTTTGTTGGTTGTGTCCTTTTTTCAAAAATCAAATTGTTTGTGGTATGGGTTTGTCTTTCGACTTTTTTGTGTTTTATTATTTCTTTCTTAGACTTTATAATAGTCTTCAAAAGAATAAATTATCCAGTTTTAAACTGGGTTAATCCGGTTTGGGTACCGTTGGTTTCCTTTTCTTAGTCATGCTGTTATGCTATGTGTTGTGGTGTTTAGTAAGCTGCATTGGTTAGTTTTGTTTAGTATATAATTCCTTTCCAACCGGGTTAAAGGAAAGTTTGAAACTTGTTATCGTGTGTTAGAGTTGTTGAGTTGTGAAAGCTTGAAACTGAAATTCATTATTTAAACAATTCTTCGTGGGCGAGCTGTGCGAGTTTGGATAGAATTCTTGTGCGAGTGAATGAAAATACCAAAAGGTTAGTACTGCATTTGCTTCTTATTAATTTACTACATAGAATTTTAATTTTACTGCTAGTTGTTGGGGAAAATTAAGTTACAAATTTTCATCATTATTAGATTTACTGCATTTGGGAAAAAATTTATAAATTAAATTATTGCATTGGTATTATTTTTATGTAATTATTTGGTGTAAAAAAATTAATAGAGTTTTAAACAGTTTGAAGAAGTTTTCAATTTTTATTTTCTTTTGTGAATTTTTCAGATGATCGTTGGATGAAGGCTAAAATTCTAAAGAAAACATGGATAAAGAATGGTGAGTTTCTAATATTTTAATTAGTTAGTAATATGTATAATTCATACTTACCTGTTAGTCGTCGGGGAAGAAACCGTAGGGGAAGATGTCGTGGATGAGATCTGAAGTTGTTAGTAAATTAGCTAAAATGCGGATGATATTTTTAGTTTGAAGTAGTGGCCAAAGCAATTGAAGTGCTTTGATGGTGGTTAGTTCTTCAGTGCCAACTGCAAATTCATAAGGTGTGTTTTGGATTAGATTATATAATTTGTGATTGAATTTAGTGTTATGGATGAATTCTAAAATGGGGATTTCTATAGGTTGTACAAACTCGTGTGGGATAAGGAAGGGTCGGGATTCTTCTGCGTTGAAGGTCTTGGTGATGGGACAAAAAATATACATTTGAGTTATGGGATCATAATTTCGAAGAATACCATGAAGGTTAGTATCTTTAATGCAATATGTGAAGTTAAGAAAGAATGGTGAGGTGTGTTTGGAATTGATGAATTGAAAACGATGGTGTGGTTGTCTGGAGGGAGTGTGTAGGTCGAAGTGATTTTGGATAAAACGATAATAAGTATATGTGTGTGTTTGTTTAGTGCGCAACATAATATCGTGTGAGCAGTGCAAATCTCTTTCATGTGGTGCAAGGAAATGAAAGGTTAGTGAAAATATTTGGAAGCGTTCTTTAAAACTTTCGTAGGCTTGTGTTTCTGTTAGTGCTTCTGAAATAATGTGGTCAAACTTGCTATTGAAGATATTTAGTGTAAATACATATGGTGTTTTAATGAAAAATTTCTCGGTGATTTGTGGGTTAGCGAAGCGATCGTCGTCTAAGAATTGATCTTGGTTAGTTCTGATGATGTTATGATCGTAATATTCTAGTGTATATTCATTTGCTCGGGGTGCAGTGTGTGTTTTTAGTGATTTTTTATATCCAATGTAAGTAAATTGTCTAGGTGTTAGTGGTGTAGTGAGTCGATATAGCATGTCCTTATTTCGTTCTATATCGATGTGAGTGTTAGATAAAGGTAAGCAAAGGGGATTAGTAACATGATAATATGAGGTCCAAGGAAGGGTAGGCATTAAAACGTGTTCGTCTACAAAGTTACGTGTCTCGTTAGTGTCGTGAGGGGTGTTTAAGGTGTATTGTAGAAATGAGGGTAAGGTGATAGCTAAAAATTCTTTTGTGTTAGTGTGTTTTGGATGGTTGATATATTCACGGGCTGTTCCTGGTTTCGCTGGGAAAGGATGGTTGGGGAACTTTCTTTTAAAAGTGCGGTAAGCTCTATTAGTGCTGAGTGAAGATTCAGTAGATGTGGATGATGGTGCTAATGATTCAGTATAAATTGAAGAGGGTGTAGGGGTAGGAGGGTTGGATGAATCTATTGTGGATGAAATATGGTTTATGGTGGGGGTATCAAGGTGGTAGGGTTGTTGTTGTAATGTAATAAAATTATCTAGTTCTGGGGAGATTCGGGGGGTGTCTGGAGAATGAGATGATTGGTCTGATTGAAGTGAGGAGTAGGTTGGAGTGACTTGGGAAGCATAAGAGGGTGTAGAATTGGTTGGGTCAGGGTTATTTGGTAGTATGGGTTGAAAAGGGGGTTGGGAAAAATTTGAGGAATTGGTGTGAAAATTATTTGATGGAGATGGTTCAGAGTCGGCAAATTCATCGGGGGTTTCAATATTCGGGTTATTGAGTTGTGAGATGGAGTATAAAACTGAGCTGTGTGAATTAGTATCGGAATTCATGCCGGATGTTACATTACTGGTGGGGAAATCGGGTGGCGGAAAAGCAAAAAGTGGTATTATTGGGATTGGAGTGGTGAGGTTGGTTGGGTGGGAATTTGATCGGTGTAGGGATCCAAGTTGTCGGCTCATCGTGGGCTAAAAAAATTATTATTTTGAGACTGAAAAGCGGTGGTATGGGGTTGTTCTATAATTTGTTCATAAGTATTTTCATCTTGTGAGTGGTGTGGCATTATATGTTGGATGGGACTTTGTGATATGGTTGGTCTAAAATTTTGATTATGTGTTATAGCTAAATTTCGAAAATTACGTGGGACTAGGGATAATGGATGGTTATGTGGTAGGGGTGGTAACTGTGGTGCTGTTGGTGTTGTGTCTACATTGTTATGTTCTTCGTCGTATGTGTTCTGTCTTGTTGCTATTTTTGTGTTATATTCTTTTATTTGTGCGTCTAAAAGAATTTTGTTTATAGATGTAGAAAAGATTCCAAAAAATCCTGCAAATAGTATGCGTGCTACACTTGCTTGTCTATTGACTTGTGTGTGTATAGCACATGTGTTATAGATTCCTTTTAAGAGTGAAAAAAAGAAATCCAATAAAGTTAAACATTGCGTATAAAAAAGTCAGTTTTTCTAAGATGTAGTAGGTCCATCCTAGAAAATCAAGAATTTCATTCTTGAGTGTAACAAAGCTAAAAATATTGATAAGTGATATATCTTGGGGACGGTATTTTTCACCGTTTAGATATATATAATCTTTAATGTCTTTAAAATATCCGCTATAGTCTTGCGTATAGATGTCTGCAAATCCTGCGGTTTCGCCAAGTTTGCGTAAGTTTTGGTCAATTGATTGTCTTTGTATTGTGTCCATTTGTGTTAATAATTCTTGGAATTGTTGTGTTCTAATGTGATGTTGAATATCTGATTTTGAATATATTCCTATTGATTGTAAGTCTATGTTTGGGTTTCGAGCGATAGCGCGAATGCTTTCTGGTGAAAATTTTTTGAGTGATTGCATTAATGTGGGATATGGGGTGAGAAGGTAATATTTATCTTCATCAGGGTTTAGTTGTACTACGTTGTGGCTATTTTCTGATCCACATGGGACTGCGGTATCCCAGAAATAGGTTCTTCGTGAAAGTGTGTCAACGAAATGTACTTTATTTTTATAAAAGATAGGGATTCTTTTATAGCATCGTTTATCTTCAAAAACGTATAGTGGTGATACTTTTTTAGTACAAGTATAAAACCATAAGATGTTTCCTTCATAGTCTAAAAAATTTGATCTATTTCCTGATAGTAAATATCCTGCGTAGGGTATTTTTAATACTGCTAGTGCAAGTGATTGTAATATTTGTGTTCTTTCTAATTCGCATAGTTGGTGTAGTGTTTCTAATTCGGAGAGTGACATTTCTTGAAAAATTCGGCTAATCGTGTAGCCTAGTTTCATATCTAAGTGAATATCATAGTGGATATTACCAAAATATGTACTATTCATTAGTGATAGTTCTTGTAAACGTGTGCTTTGATCGTCTTGGGGCTTTAAATGTCCACCAGGTTGACCTGTATTCTTTTGAAAATGAACTGGTATGTATGATGTTCCTTCATTTGGAGGATGACTTGTGGCGTATGGGTCAACTTTTAGTTTTCCAGTGGTCATGTCGAATCCATTTTCGTATTCAACTAATATTTCAGAGTATTGTGTTTTGTGAAGTGGGTTTCTGTATTTACATGCAAGTTCTGTTTCTTGATATATTTGAAAACGTGTTAATTTATTTTCTATATTATGAATGTTTCTAAAATTAGAACTTATTTTTCGTAATGGATTTACTTGTTCATATGGTATTGATTGTATAAAATATTTTTCGTGAAATTTTATCATACGAGCGTGTATTTTTGCTACTTGAAATGTTGTACATGTGTCTTCGGGGAACGAAACAATTGTTGCTTGTGTTCTTGTTGTAGGGTCGCAATAACCTTGGTCGTTTTTACAAGGTAATCTAATTCCTTGATAGATCATTGTGTTGTCTGATAAATCTCGTGTGAGTTGTATTTTTTCGAGTTGTATTTTCCAATCGAAAAACATTATTTCTTGGTATCCTTTATTTTTTGTGTCTGCTTTGCAGTTTGATGGGTTATTTATACCAATGTGTGGTATCCAGTGTTTATCGTGCATGTCATAGGTTAATCGTCCGTGTGCGCCGTTATATGGGTACTTTTCATCTAATTTTATATGTCCTTGATATCTTTCAAGTTCTGCTTGATGTACAGAATCTGAAAAAACTTGGAAATATACTAACTTTCTATCTGTGTTTTTATTTTTTGTGATGTTTAGTCGGAGTAACTCGTTTTTACAATCTTCGGGATTGAGATGTAAAAGTCGTTCTATATTACTCTGGTAGAATGATTCATGGTCAAGTCGGTTTTTATTTCCGTTTGAGACTTGTGAACAATGTACTTTCTTTTCAGAAAATGTTGCTGTGAATTTATATCCTATAACTGTAGTTGCTCGGGCTTTTGAATAAAGTGTTGCTATTACATTTGTAGTTTCTATGGCTTGGGGTTCTGTTTCGCATTGTGATACTTGATTTATTGCATACTTGTGTAGTGTTTTTTGTTCGTTTTCTTCACAATCGTAATGTGTTACTAATAAATCTTGGGGTCCTGTGCGGGGAGAAGGGTTTATGTTTTGATTTGAGATTACTAGAAAAAGGAGTTGGAGAAAAATTAATAATTTTAGAATATACATGTGTATGATAATCCTGAGTATGGGTTATAAAATGTGATGTAACCAATTGTCTTTTTGGTATATCTGTCGTACTTATATATTACTTCAGTGGTTATTAAACCCACCAAACATAACAGCTCAATCACTACCACCACCATTTATAACAACTGAAGTAATATATAAATACGACAGATATACCAAAAAGACAATTGGTTACATCACATTTTATAACCCATACTCAGAATTATCATACACATGTATATTCTAAAATTATTAATTTTTCTCCAACTCCTTTTTCTAGTAATCTCAAATCAAAACATAAACCCTTCTCCCCGCACAGGACCCCAAGATTTATTAGTAACACTGATGACTAATGCTTAAGCATTAGCGCCACTTACTGTTCAATTTCAGTTTTTGCTTCAAAAAGTTTTGAGACAGGGACTTTCATAGGACGACACTCTCAGCAACAATTACCTATCGATAAGCTCTTCCACGACCCGCGATTTTTCATTCAACCCGGTAGCTCCAACCTCATGAAGTAGATAAACTCTAAAAGAGACAGCCTTGCATCAACTCCTGGCGGAAACCGAGGCATAATTTTTGACGAACTCATGGACAAAGCTGCAACAAAACGTATGTAAAATTTAGGTTGAATGTCGCCAGCGATCCACTTAACTTCTTGCCCAAAAAAACCAACATTCCACTGAAAAAGAACTACTTCGATTGAAACTGTTCAACTGATCATCATCAGTGCTTGACTCAAAAGACGTTGTAGCGCCACTTACTATTCAACTCCAAAGTTTGCTTCAAAAAGTTTTATGACAGGGACTTTCATGGGACGACACTCTCAGCAACAATTACCTATCGATAAGCTCTTCCACGACCCGCGATTTTTCATTCAACCCGGTAGCTCCAACCTCATGAAGTAGATAAATTCTAAAAGAGACAGCCTTGCATCAACTTCTGGTGGAAACCGAGGCATCATTTTTGACGAACTCACGGACAAAGCTACTACAAAACGTATGTAAAATTTTAGGTTGAATTTCGCCAGCGGTCCACTTAATTTCTTGCCCATCAAAATCATCCTTCCACTGAAAAAGAAACTAATTCGGATGAAATGCTTGAGCATTAGTCATCAGTGCTTGACTCAAAAGACGTTGCAGCGCCACTTACTGTTCAATTTCAGTTTTTGCTTCAAAAAAATTTGAGACAGGGACTTTCATGGGACGATACTCTCAGCAACAATTACCTATCGATAAGCTCTTCCACGACCCGCGATTTTTCATTCAACCCGGTAGCTCTAACCTCATGAAGTAGATAAACTCTAACAGAGACAGCCTTGCATCAACTCCTGGCGGAAACCGAGGCATCATTTTTGACGAACTCATGGACAAAGCTGCAACAAAACGTATGTAAAATTTAGGTTGAATGTCGCCAGCGATCCACTTAACTTCTTGCCCAACAAAACCAACATTCCACTGAAAAAGAACTACTTCGATTGAAACTGTTCAACTGATCATCATCAGTGCTTGACTCAAAAGACGTTGTAGCGCCACTTACTATTCAACTCCAAATTTTGCTTCAAAAAGTTTTGTGACAGGGACTTTCATGGGACGACACTCTCAGCAACAATTACCTATCGATAAGCTCTTCCACGACCCGGGATTTTTCATTCAACCCGGTAGCTCCAACCTCATGAAGTAGATAAACTCTAAAAAAGACAGCCTTGCATCAACTCCTGGTGGAAACCGAGGCATCATTTTTGACGAACTCATGGACAAAAATACTACAAAACGTATGTAAAATTTAGGTTGAATGTCGCCAGCGGTCCACTTAATTTCTTGCCCATCAAAATCATCCTTCCACTGAAAAAGAAACTAATTCGACTGAAATGCTTGAGCATTAGTCATCAGTGCTTGACTCAAAAGACGTTGCAGCGCCACTCACTGTTCAATTTCAGTTTTTGCTTCAAAATTTTTGTGACAGGGACTTTCATCGGACGACACTCTCAGCAACAATTACCTATCGATAAACTCTTCCACGACCCGCGATTTTTCATTCAACCCGGTAGCTCTAACCTCATGAAATAGATAAACTCTAAAAGAGACAGCCTTGCATCCACTCCTGGTGGAAACCGAGGTATCATTTTTGACGAACTCATTAACAAAGCTACTACAAAACGTATGTAAAATTTTAGGTTGAATGTCGCCAGCGGTCCACTTAATTTCTTGCCCATTAAAATCATCCTTCCACTGAAAAAGAAACTAATTCGACCGAAATGCTTAAGCATTAGTCATCAGTGCTTGACTCAAAAGACGTTGCAGCGCCACTTACTGTTCAATTTCAATTTTGCTTCAAAAAGTTTTGAGACAGGGGTTTCATGGGACGACACTCTCAGAAACAATTATCTATCGATAAGCTCTTCCACGACCCGCGATTTGTCTTTCAACCCTGTAGCTCCAACCTCAGGAAGTAGATAAATTTCAAAAGCAACAGCCTTGCATCAACTCCTGACGGAAACCAAGCCATCATTTCTGACGAACTCATGAACAAAGCTGCAACAAAACGTATGTAAAATATAGGTTAATTGTCGCCAGCGATCCACTTAACTTCTTGCCAAACAAAACCAACATTCCACTGAAACAGAAACTAATTCGATTGAAATATTTAAGCATTAGTCATCAGTGCTTGACTCAAAGGACGTTGCAGTGCCAGTTACTATTCACCTTCCGTTTTTGCTTCAAAAAGTTTTGTGACAGCGATTTTTATGGGACGACACTCTCAGCATCAATTACCTATCGATAAGCTCTTCCACGACTAGCGATTTGTCCTTTAATCAGGTAGCTCCAGCCTCATGAAGTAGATAAATTTCAAAAGCGACAGCCTTGCACCAACTCATGATGGAAACCGAGCCATCGTTTTTGACGAACTCATGGACAAAACTACTACGAAACATATGTAAAAACTCATGTTGAAAGTCCTCAGGCGCCCACTTAAGTTCTTGCTCACCAAAATCAACCTTCCACTGAAACAGAAACTAATTCGATTGAAATGTTTAAGCATTAGTCATCAGTGCTTGACTCAAAGGACGTTGCAGTGCCACTTACTATTCGGCTTCGGTTTTTGCTTCAAAAAGTTTTCTGACAGGGTCTTTCATGGGACGACACTCTCAGCATCAATTACCTATCGATAAGCTCTTCCGCGACCCGCGATTTGTCATTTAATCAGGCAGCTCCAACCTCATGTAGTAGATAAATTTCAAAAGCGACAGCCTTGCATCAACTCCTGACGGAAACCGAGCCATCAATTTGAAGATTTCATGGAAAAAGCTACTACAAAATGTATGCAAGTAACTAAGTTGAATGTCGCCAGCGATCCAATTAACTTCTTGCCCAACAAAACCAACATTCCACTGAAAAAGGACTAATTCGATTGAAACTGTTTAACCGTTCGTCATCAGTGCTTGACTCAAAAGACGTTGCAGCGCGACTTACTAATCAACTCCAAATTTTGCTTCAAAAAGTTTTGTGACAGGGACTTTAATGGGACGACACTCTCAGCAACAATTACCTATCGATAAGCTCTTCCACGACCCGCGATTTTTCATTCAACCCGGTAGCTCCAACCTCATGAAGTAGATAAACTCTAAAAGAGACAGCCTTGCATCAACTCCTGGCGGAAACCGAGGCATAATTTTTGACGAACTCATGGACAAAGCTGCAACAAAACGTATGTAAAATTTAGGTTGAATGTCGCCAGCGATCCACTTAACTTCTTGCCCAAAAAAAACAACATTCCACTGAAAAAGAACTACTTCGATTGAAACTGTTCAACTGATCATCATCAGTGCTTGACTCAAAAGACGTTGTAGCGCCACTTACTATTCAACTCCAAAGTTTGCTTCAAAAAGTTTTATGACAGGGACTTTCATGGGACGACACTCTCAGCAACAATTACCTATCGATAAGCTATTCCACGACCCGCGATTTTTCATTCAACCCGGTAGCTCCAACCTCATGAAGTAGATAAATTCTAAAAGAGACAGCCTTGCATCAACTTCTGGTGGAAACCGAGGCATCATTTTTGACGAACTCACGGACAAAGCTACTACAAAACGTATGTAAAATTTTAGGTTGAATTTCGCCAGCGGTCCTCTTAATTTCTTGCCCATCAAAATCATCCTTCCACTGAAAAAGAAACTAATTCGGATGAAATGCTTGAGCATTAGTCATCAGTGCTTGACTCAAAAGACGTTGCAGCGCCACTTACTGTTCAATTTCAGTTTTTGCTTCAAAAAGTTTTGAGACAGGGACTTTCATGGGACGACACTCTCAGCAACAATTACCTATCGATAAGCTCTTCCACGACCCGCGATTTTTCATTCAACCCGGTAGCTCTAACCTCATGAAGTAGATAAACTCTAACAGAGACAGCCTTGCATCAACTCCTGGCGGAAACCGAGGCATCATTTTTGACGAACTCATGGACAAAGCTGCAACAAAACGTATGTAAAATTTAAGTTGAATGTCGCCAGCGATCCACTTAACTTCTTGCCCAACAAAACCAACATTCCACTGAAAAAGAACTACTTCGATTGAAACTGTTCAACTGATCATCATCAGTGCTTGACTCAAAAGACGTTGTAGCGCCACTTACTATTCAACTCCAAATTTTGCTTCAAAAAGTTTTGTGACAGGGACTTTCATGGGACGACACTCTCAGCAACAATTACCTATCGATAAGCTCTTCCACGACCCGGGATTTTTCATTCAACCCGGTAGCTCCAACCTCATGAAGTAGATAAACTCTAAAAAAGACAGCCTTGCATCAACTCCTGGTGGAAACCGAGGCATCATTTTTGACGAACTCATGGACAAAAATACTACAAAACGTATGTAAAATTTAGGTTGAATGTCGCCAGCGGTCCACTTAATTTCTTGCCCATCAAAATCATCCTTCCACTGAAAAAGAAACTAATTCGACTGAAATGCTTGAGCATTAGTCATCAGTGCTTGACTCAAAAGACGTTGCAGCGCCACTCACTGTTCAATTTCAGTTTTTGCTTCAAAATTTTTGTGACAGGGACTTTCATCGGACGACACTCTCAGCAACAATTACCTATCGATAAACTCTTCCACGACCCGCGATTTTTCATTCAACCCGGTAGCTCTAACCTCATGAAATAGATAAACTCTAAGAGAGACAGCCTTGCATCAACTCCTGGTGGAAACCGAGGTATCCTTTTTTGACGAACTCATTAACAAAGCTACTACAAAACGTATGTAAAATTTTAGGTTGAATGTCGCCAGCGGTCCACTTAATTTCTTGCCCATCAAAATCATCCTTCCACTGAAAAAGAAACTAATTCGACTGAAATGCTTAAGCATTAGTCATCAGTGCTTGACTCAAAAGACGTTGCAGCGCCACTTACTGTTCAATTTCAATTTTGCTTCAAAAAGTTTTGAGACAGGGGTTTCATGGGACGACACTCTCAGAAACAATTATCTATCGATAAGCTCTTCCACGACCCGCGATTTGTCTTTCAACCCTGTAGCTCCAACCTCAGGAAGTAGATAAATTTCAAAAGCAACAGCCTTGCATCAACTCCTGACGGAAACCAAGCCATCATTTCTGACGAACTCATGAACAAAGCTGCAACAAAACGTATGTAAAATATAGGTTAATTGTCGCCAGCGATCCACTTAACTTCTTGCCCAACAAAACCAACATTCCACTGAAACAGAAACTAATTCGATTGAAATATTTAAGCATTAGTCATCAGTGCTTGACTCAAAGGACGTTGCAGTGCCAGTTACTATTCACCTTCCGTTTTTGCTTCAAAAAGTTTTGTGACAGCGATTTTTATGGGACGACACTCTCAGCATCAATTACCTATCGATAAGCTCTTCCACGACCCGCGATTTGTCCTTTAATCAGGTAGCTCCAGCCTCATGAAGTAGATAAATTTCAAAAGCGACAGCCTTGCATCAACTCATGATGGAAACCGAGCCATCGTTTTTGACGAACTCATGGACAAAACTACTACGAAACATATATAAAAACTCATGTTGAAAGTCCTCAGGCGCCCACTTAAGTTCTTGCTCACCAAAATCAACCTTCCACTGAAACAGAAACTAATTAGATTGAAATGTTTAAGCATTAGTCATCAGTGCTTGACTCAAAAGAGGTTGCAGTGCCACTTACTATTCAGCTTCCGTTTTTGCTTCAAAAAGTTTTGTGACAGGGACTTACACTCTCATCAATAATTACCTATCGATAAGCTCTTCCAGGACCCGCGATTTGTCATGCAACCCTGTAGCTCCAACCTCATGAAGTAGATAAATTTCAAAAGCATTAGCCTTGCATCAACTCCTGACGGAAAGCGAGCCATCATTTTGACAATTTCATGGAAAAAATTACTACAAAATGTATGCAAGTAACTAGGTTGAATGTCGCCAGCGATCCATTTAACTTCTTGCCCAACAAAACCAACATTCCACTGAAAAAGAACTAATTCGATTGAAACTGTTTAACCGTTCGTCATCAGTGCTTGACTCAAAAGTCGTTGCAGCGCGACTTACTAATCAACTTCAGTTTTTGCTTCAAAAAGCTTTATGACAGGGACTTTCATGGGACGACACTCTCAGAAACAATTATCTATCGATAAGCCCTTCTACGACCTGCAATTTGTCATTCAAACCGGTAGCTCCAATTTCATGAAGTAGATAAATCCCAAAAGCGACAGCCTTGCATCAACTCCTGACGGAAACCGAACCATCATTTTCGACGAACTCATGGACAAAGCCACTACAAAACGTATGTAAAAATGTATGTTAAATGTCTCCAGCGGTCCACTTAATTTCTTGCTCACCAAAATCAACCTTCCACTGAAACAGAAACTAATTCGATTGAAATGTTTAAGCATTAGTCATCAGTGCTTGACTCAAAGGACGTTGCAGTGCCACTTACTATTCGGCTTCGGTTTTTGCTTCAAAAAGTTTTCTGACAGGGTCTTTCATGGGACGACACTCTCAGCATCAATTACCTATCGATAAGCTCTTCCGCGACCCGCGATTTGTCATTTAATCAGGCAGCTCCAACCTCATGTAGTAGATAAATTTCAAAAGCGACAGCCTTGCATCAACTCCTTGCGGAGCTCCAGGAAACCGAGCCATCAATTTGAAAATTTCATGGAAAATGTATGCAAGTAACTAGGTTGAATGTCGCCAGCGATCCACTTAACTTCTTGCCCAACAAAACCAACATTCCACTGAAAAAGAACTAATTCGATTGAAACTGTTTAACCGTTCGTCATCAGTGCTTGACTCAAAAGACGTTGCAGCGCGACTTACTAATCAACTCCAAATTTTGCTTCAAAAAGTTTTGTGACAGGGACTTTAATGGGACGACACTCTCAGCAACAATTACCTATCGATAAGCTCTTCCACGACCCGCGATTTGTCATTCAACCCGGTAGCTCCAACCTCATGAAGTAGATAAACTCTAAAAGAGACAGCCTTGCATCAACTCCTTGCGGAAACCGAGGCATCATTTTTGACGAACTCATGGACAAAGCTACTACAAAACGTATGTAAAATTTTAGGTTAAATGTCGCCAGCGGTCCACTTAATTTCTTGCCCATCAAAATCATCCTTCCACTGAAAAAGAAACTAATTCGACTGAAATGCTTAAGCATTAGTCATCAGTGCTTGACTCAAAAGACGTTGCAGCGCCACTTACTGTTCAATTTCAATTTTGCTTCAAAAAGTTTTGAGACAGGGACTTTCATGGGACGACACTCTCAGAAACAATTATCTATCGATAAGCTCTTCCACGACCACGACCCGCGATTTGTCATTCAACCCTGTAGCTCCAACCTCATGAAGTAGATAAATTTCAAAAGCAACAGCCTTGCATCAACTCCTGACGGAAACCAAGCCATCATTTCTGACGAACTCATGAAAAAAGCTGCAACAAAACGTATGTAAAATATAGGTTGATTGTCGCCAGCGATCCACTTAACCTCTTGCCCAACAAAACCAACATTCCACTGAAAAAGAACTACTTCGATTGAAACTGTTCAACTGATCATCATCAGTGCTTGACTCAAAAGGCGTTGCAGCGCCACTTACTATTCAACTCCAAATTTTGCTTCAAAAAAATTTGAGACAGAATCATTCATGGGACGACGCTCTCAGTAACAATTACCTATCGACAAGCTCTTCCACGACCCGCGATTCGTCATTTAATCAGGTAGCTCCAACATCATGAAGTAGATAAATTCCAAAAGCGACAGCCTTGCATCAACTCATGACGGAAACCGAGCCATCGTTTTGGCGAACTCATGGTCAAAGCTACTACAAAACGTAGGTAAAAATTTAGGTTGAATGTCGCCAGCGGTCCACTTAACTTCTTGCCATTCAAAATCAACCTTCCACTGAAAAAGAAAATAATTCGATTGAAATGTTTAAGCATTAGTCATCAGTGCTTGACTCAAAGGACGTTGCAGTGCCACTTACTATTCGGCTTCGGTTTTTGCTTCAAAAAGTTTTCTGACAGGGTCTTTCATGGGACGACACTCTCAGCATCAATTACCTATCGATAAGCTCTTCCGCGACCCGCGATTTGTCATTTAATCAGGCAGCTCCAACCTCATGTAGTAGATAAATTTCAAAAGCGACAGCCTTGCATCAACTCCTTGCGGAGCTCCAGGAAACCGAGCCATCAATTTGAAAATTTCATGGAAAATGTATGCAAGTAACTAGGTTGAATGTTGCCAGCGATCCACTTAACTTCTTGCCCAACAAAACCAACATTCCACTGAAAAAGAACTAATTCGATTGAAACTGTTTAACCGTTCGTCATCAGTGCTTGACTCAAAAGACGTTGCAGCGCGACTTACTAATCAACTCCAAATTTTGCTTCAAAAAGTTTTGTGACAGGGACTTTAATGGGACGACACTCTCAGCAACAATTACCTATCGATAAGCTCTTCCACGACCCGCGATTTGTCATTCAACCCGGTAGCTCCAACCTCATGAAGTAGATAAACTCTAAAAGAGACAGCCTTGCATCAACTCCTTGCGGAAACCGAGGCATCATTTTTGACGAACTCATGGACAAAGCTACTACAAAACGTATGTAAAATTTTAGGTTAAATGTCGCCAGCGGTCCACTTAATTTCTTGCCCATCAAAATCATCCTTCCACTGAAAAAGAAACTAATTCGACTGAAATGCTTAAGCATTAGTCATCAGTGCTTGACTCAAAAGACGTTGCAGCGCCACTTACTGTTCAATTTCAATTTTGCTTCAAAAAGTTTTGAGACAGGGACTTTCATGGGACGACACTCTCAGAAACAATTATCTATCGATAAGCTCTTCCACGACCACGACCCGCGATTTGTCATTCAACCCTGTAGCTCCAACCTCATGAAGTAGATAAATTTCAAAAGCAACAGCCTTGCATCAACTCCTGACGGAAACCAAGCCATCATTTCTGACGAACTCATGAAAAAAGCTGCAACAAAACGTATGTAAAATATAGGTTGATTGTCGCCAGCGATCCACTTAACCTCTTGCCCAACAAAACCAACATTCCACTGAAAAAGAACTACTTCGATTGAAACTGTTCAACTGATCATCATCAGTGCTTGACTCAAAAGGCGTTGCAGCGCCACTTACTATTCAACTCCAAATTTTGCTTCAAAAAAATTTGAGACAGAATCATTCATGGGACGACGCTCTCAGTAACAATTACCTATCGACAAGCTCTTCCACGACCCGCGATTCGTCATTTAATCAGGTAGCTCCAACATCATGAAGTAGATAAATTCCAAAAGCGACAGCCTTGCATCAACTCATGACGGAAACCGAGCCATCGTTTTTGACGAACTCATGGACAAAGCTACTACGAAACATATGTAAAAACTTATGTTGAAAGTCCTCAGGCGTCCACTTAAGTTCTTGCTCACCAAAATCAACCTTCCACTGAAACAGAAACTAATTAGATTGAAATGTTTAAGCATTAGTCATCAGTGCTTGACTCAAAAGACGTTGCAGTGCCACTTACTATTCAGCTTCCGTTTTTGCTTCAAAAAGTTTTGTGACAGGGACTTACACTCTCAGCAACAATTACCTATCGATAAACTCTTCCAGGACCCGAGATTTGTTATTCAACCCTGTAGCTCCAACCTCATGAAGTAGATAAATTTCAAAAGCAACAGCCTTGCATCAACTCCTGACGGAAACCGAGCCATCATTTTGACAATTTCAGGGAAAAAGCTACTACAAAATGTATGCATGTAACTAGGTTGAATGTCGCCAGCGATCCATTTAACTTCTTGCCCAACAAATCCAACATTCCACTGAAAAAGAACTAATTCGATTGAAAATGTTTAACCGTTCGTCATCAGTGCTTGACTCAAAAGTCGTTGCAGCGCGACTTACTAATCAACTTCAGTTTTTGCTTCAACAAGCTTTATGACAGGGACTTTCATGGGACAACATTCTCAGAAACAATTACATATCGATAAGCCCTTCTACGACCTGCGATTTGTCATTCAAACCGGTAGCTCAAATTTCATGAAATAGATAAATCCCAAAAGCGACAGCCTTGCATCAACTCCTGACGGAAACCGAACCATCATTTTCGACGAACTCATGAACAAAGCTGCAACAAAACGTATGTAAAAATGTATGTTAAATGTCGCCAGCGGTCCACTTAATTTCTTGCTCACCAAAATCAACCTTCCACTGAAACAGAAACTAATTCGATTGAAATGTTTAAGCATTAGTCATCAGTGCTTGACTCAAAGGACGTTGCAGTGCCACTTACTATTCGGCTTCGGTTTTTGCTTCATAAAGTTTTCTGACAGGGTCCTTCATGGGACGACACTCTCAGCATCAATTACCTATCGATAAGCTCTTCCGCGACCCGCGATTTGTCATTTAATCAGGCAGCTCCAACCTCATGTAGTAGATAAATTTCAAAAGCGACAGCCTTGCATCAACTCCTGACGGAAACCGAGCCATCAATTTGAAGATTTCATGGAAAAAGCTACCTCAAAATGTATGCAAGTAACTAAGTTGAATGTCGCCAGCGATCCAATTAACTTCTTGCCCAACAAAACCAACATTCCACTGAAAAAGGACTAATTCGATTGAAACTGTTTAACCGTTCGTCATCAGTGCTTGACTCAAAAGACGTTGCAGCGCGACTTACTAATCAACTCCAAATTTTGCTTCAAAAAGTTTTGTGACAGGGACTTTAATGGGACGACACTCTCAGCAACAATTACCTATCGATAAGCTCTTCCACGACCCGCAATTTGTCATTCAACCCGGTAGCTCCAACCTCATGAAGTAGATAAACTCTAAAAGAGATAGCCTTGCATCAACTCCTGGCGGAAACCGAGGCATCATTTTTGACGAACTCATGGACAAAGCTACTACAAAACTTATGTAAAATTTTAGGTTGAATGTCGCCAGTGGTCCACTTAATTTTTTGCCCATCAAAATCATCCTTCCACTGAAAAGGAAACTAATTCAATTGAAATGCTTAAGCATTAGTCATCAGTGCTTGACTCAAAAGACGTTGCAGCGCCACTTACTGTTCAATTTCAGTTTTTGCTTCAAAAAGTTTTGAGACAGGGACTTTCATGGGACGACACTCTCAGAAACAATTGCCTATCGATAAGTTCTTCCACGACCCGCGATTTGTCATTCAACCCTGTAGCTCCAACCTCATGAAGTACTAAAATTTCAAAAGCAACAGCCTTGCATCAACTCCTGACGGAAACCAAGCCATCATTTCTGACGAACTCATGAACAAAGCTGCAACAAAACGTATGTAATATATAGGTTGATTGTCGCCAGCGATCCACTTAACTTCTTGCCCTACAAAACCAAAATTGCACTGACAAAGAACTAATTTGATTGAAACTGTTGATGTGATTGTCATCAGTGCTTGACTCAAAAGACATTACAGCGCCACTTACTATTCACCTCCAAATTTTGCTTCAAAAACATTTGAGACAGGATCATTCATGGGACGATGTTCTCAGCAACAATTACCTGTCGACAAGCTCTTTCACGGCCCGCGATTTGTCATTTAATCAGGTAGCTCCAACCTCATGAAGTAGATACTTTCCAAAAGCGACAGCCTTGCATCAACTCATGACGGAAACCGAGCCATCATTTTTGACGAACTCATGGACAAAACTACTACGAAACATATGTAAAAACTTATGTTGAATGTCGCCAGCGGTCCATTTATTTTCTTGATCACCAAAATCAACCTTCCAATGAAACAGAAACTAATTCGATTAAAATGTTTAAGCATTAGTCATCAGTGCTTGACTCAAAAGAGGTTGCAGCGCGACTTACTAATCAACTCCAAATTTTGCCTCAAAAGTTTTGAGACAGGATCTTTCATGGGACGACACTCTCAGCATCAATTACCTATCGATAAGCTCTTCCACGAACCGCGATTTGTCCTTTAATCAGGTAGCTCCAGCCTAATGAAGTAGATAAATTTCAAAAGCGACAGCCTTGCATCAACTCCTGACGGAAACCGAGCCATCATTTTGACGATTTCATGAAAAAAGCTACTACAAAATGTATGCAAGTAACAAAGTTGAATGTCGCCAGCGATCCACTTAACTTCTTGCCCAACAAAACCAACATTCCACTGAAAAAGAACTAATTCGATTGAAACTGTTTAATCGTTCGTCATCAGTGCTTGACTCAAAAGACGTTGCAGCGCGACTTACTAATCAACTCCAAATTTTGCCTCAAAAGTTTTGAGACAGGATCTTTCATGGGACGACACTCTCAGCAACAATTACCTATCAATAAGCTGTTCCACGACCCGCGATTTTTCATTCAAACCGGTAGCTCCAATCTCATGAAGTAGATAAATCCCAAAAGCGACAGCCTTGCATCAACTCCTGACGGAAACCGAGCCATCATTTTCGACGAACTCATGGAAAAAGCTACTAAAAAACGTATGTAAAAATGTATGTTGAATGTCGCCAGCGGTCCACCTATTTTCTTGCTCATCAAAATCTACATTCCACTGAAAAAGAAACTAATTCGATTGAAATTGTTTAAGCATTAGTCATCAGTGCTTGACTCAAAAGACGTTGCAGCTCCACTTACTATCCAACTGCAAGTTTTGCTTCAAAAAATTTTTGTGACAGGATCTTTCATGTGACGACACTCTCAGCAACAATTACCTATCGATAAGCTCTTCCACGACCTTCGATTTGTCATTCAACCCGGTAGCTCCAACCTCATGAAGTAGATAAATTTCAAAAGCAACAGCCTTGCATCAAATCCTGACGGAAACCAAACCATCATTTTTGACGAACTTATGAACAAAGCTGCAAAAAAAGTATGTAAAATTTAGGTTGAATGTCGCCATCGATCCAATTAACTTCTTGCCCAACAAAACCAACATTTCACTGAAAAAGAACTAATTCGATTGAAACTGTTCAATTGATCGTCATCAGTTCTTGACTCAAAAGACGTTGCAGCGCCAATTACTATTCAACTCCAAATTTTGCTTCAAAAAATTTTGAGATAGGATCTTTCATGGGATGACGCTCTCAGCAACAATTACCTATCGATAAGCTCTTCCACGACCCGCGATTTGTCATTCAATCCGGTAGCTCCAACCTCATGAAGTAGATAAATTCCAAAAGCGACAGCCTTGCATCAACTCCTGACGGAAACCGAGCCATCATTTTGGCGAACTCATGGTCAAAGCTACTACAAAACGTATATAAAATTTTAGGTTAAATGTCGCCAGCGGTCCACTTAATTTCTTGCCCATCAAAATCGTCCTTCTACTGAAAAAGAAACTAATTCGACTGAAATGCTTAAGCATTAGTCATCAGTGTTTGACTCAAAAGACGTTGCAGCGCCACTTACTGTTCAATTTCAATTTTGCTTTAAAAAGTTTTGAGACAGGGATTTTCATGGGACGACATTCTCAGAAACAATTATCTATCGATAAGCTCTTCCACGACCCGCGATTTGTCATTCAACCCTGTAGCTCCAACCTCATGAAGTATTAAAATTTCAAAAGCAACAGCCTTGCATCAACTCCTGACAGAAACCAAGCCATCATTTTTGACGAACTCATGATCAAAGCTGCAACAAAACGTATGTAAAATTTAGTTTGAATGTCGCCAGCGATCCACTTAACTTCTTGCCCTACAAAACCACAATTACACTGACAAAGAACTAATTTGATTGAAACTGTTCATGTGATTGTCATCAGTGCTTGACTCAAAAGACGTTGCAGCGCCACTTACTATTCACCTCCAAGTTTTGCTTCAAAAAAATTTGAGACAGGATCATTCATGGGACGACGCTCTCAGCAACAATTACCTGTCGACAAGCTCTTCCACGGCCCGCGATTTGTCATTTAATCAGGTAGCTCCAACCTCATGAAGTAGATAATTTCCAAAAGCGACAGCCTTGCATCAACTCATGACCGAAACCGAGCCATCATTTTTGACGAACTCATGGACAAAACTACAACGAAACATATGTAAAAACTTATGTTGAATGTCGCCAGCGGTCCATTTAATTTCTTGCTCACCAAAATCAACCTTCCACTGAAACAGAAACTAATTCGATTAAAATGTTTAAGCATTAGTCATCAGTGCTTGACTCAAAAGACGTTGCAGTGCCACTTACTATTCACCTTCCGTTTTTGCTTCAAAAAATTTTGTGACAGCGACTTTTATGGGACGACACTCTCAGCAACAATTACCTATCGATAAGCTCTTCCACGACCCGCGATTTTTCATTTAATCAGGTAGCTCCAGCCTCATGAAGTAGAAAATTTTCAAAAGCGACAGCCTTGCATCAACTCCTGACGGAAACCGAGCCATCATTTTGACGATTTCATGGAAAAAGTTACTACAAAATGTATGCAAGTAACAAAGTTGAATGTCGCCAGCGATCCACTTAATTTCTTGCCCAACAAAACCAACATTCCACTGAAAAAGAACTAATTCGATTGAAACTGTTTAACCGTTCGTCATCAGTGCTTGACTCAAAAGACGTTGCAGCGGGACTTACTAATCAACTCCAAATTTTGCCTCAAAAGTTTTGAGACAGGATCTTTCATGGGACGACACTCTCAGCAACAATTACCTATCGATAAGCTCTTCCACGACCCGCGATTTTTCATTCAAACCTGTAGCTTCAATCTCATGAAGTAGATAAATCTCAAAAGCGACAGCCTTGCATCATCTCCTGACGGAAACCGAGCCATCATTTTCGACGAACTCATGGAAAAAGCTACTAAAAAACGTATGTAAAAATGTATGTTGAATGACGCCAGCGGTCCACCTAATTTCTTGGTCATCAAAATCTACATTCCACTGAAAAAGAAACTAATTCGATTGAAATTGTTTAAGCATTAGTCATCAGTGCTTGACTCAAAAGACGTTGCAGCTCCACTTACTATCAAACTGCAAGTTTTGTTTCAAAAATTTTTTGTGACAGGGACTTCCCTGGGACGACACTCTCAGAAACAATTATCTATCGAAAAGCTCTTCCACGACCTTCGATTTGTCATTCAACCCGGTAGCTCCAACCTCATGAAGTAGATAAATTTCAAAAGCAACAGCCTTGCATCAAATCCTGGCGGAAACCAAACCATCATTTTTGACCAACTTATGAATAAAGCTGCAACAAAACGTATGTAAAATTTAGGTTGAATGTCGCCATCGATCCAATTAACTTCTTGCCCAACAAAACCAACATTTCACTGAAAAAGACCTAATTCGATTGAAACTGTTCAATTGATCGTGATCAGTTCTTGACTCAAAAGACGTTGCAGCGCCAATTACTATTCAACTCCAAATTTTGCTTCAAAAAATTTGGAGAAAGGATCTTTCATGGGATGACGCTCTCAGCAACAATTACCTATCGATAAGCTCTTCCACGACCCGCGATTTGTCATTCAATCCGGTAGCTCCAACCTAATGAAGTAGATAAATTCCAAAAGCGACAGCCTTGCATCAACTCCTGACGGAAACCGAGCCATCATTTTGGCGAACTCATGGTCAAAGCTACTACAAAACGTAGGTAAAAATTTAGGTTGAATGTCGCCAGCGGTCCACTTAACTTCTTGCCATTCAAAATCAACCTTCCACTGAAAAAGAAAATAATTCGATTGAAATGTTTAAGCATTAGTCATCAGTGCTTGACTCAAAAGACGTTTTAGCGCCACTTACTATTCATGTTCAGTTTTTGCTTCGAAAATTTTGAGACAGGGACTTTCACGGGACGAAACTCTCAGCTACAATTACCTGTCAATAATTTCACTCTTATAAGTGAAATCAGCTAGCTCCAACCAGTGAGCATCCCTCTCAGTATTACAACCAAAAACAATCGAAAGTCTCTGTTTGCTTTCTCCGGTGCTTCCTACGCTGCTCATGTGTTCCTAGTCTTTTTTATATGTTTTGACGAGACCACAATTGAACGGAAATTTATCGCTTGCCTCTCAAAAATTAGAGTTGCATCTTCGAAGCAGCAGCAAATGATAGTCAACATCGAATTACAAATTGCCTGGATATACGATACGAGCTATAGATTACCTAAGTTTTTCACCTCTACAACGAAGTATTAAAACCAACCTACATTAGATTTTTCCGGGAGAGCATCACTCAAATTAAGATAATTTTTCAAACGTCATTGACGACAACACTTAAACACATTACAGAGACAGCAGCAATTACTGCAACAACGGCCAATTGATGGATTTAGTTGTGTCGACAAAGCCACAATGGTCTATTCAACCAGCAAATAAGAGACCAACCTAAAACAATGAAAAGTGTCAAAAAACAAAAATCGACTCTTCGATGGCGACTTTAGCAGCTGGAACTACGACATCATGACAGAAGAAACCGCCTTGACAAGGGCGTTGGCAAAGAAGACACTGCAATAGCAGCCCTCTTTGACGCGCATTTATATTCGACAACAACATCAGCAGCAGCAGCCAGCTTAGCACTTGTAGCATTTGAGGTTTAGGAAACCGCATCGAACCCCAACACGGTTTTTTTGTGTTTAATTTTGTCATCGCAAAATGAGAAAGAAAGGAAATAGAATCAGAAGCAACTTGATGAAACATTAAAAGATAGTTGTTAACTATTGGGTTCCACGCGCATTAAGCAAAATACCTGAACTTTGTTTAGAAATTTTGGGAAAAAATGAAAACCGAAACGCTAATCCAGAAACGCAACTAAATGATAGGAAATTGGTGATCAAAATATTATTGTACCACACTTGTTAGTTTACAAGTGTTTTATTTGTAACAAAAAATTGTATGTATAGCCTTTTATAATCAGATTTTTAGGATTTTTAAACCTAAGGTACAAAGAGATCGAAAAAGTATTATTATAAAAGGACACGGCTTCAAAATTCAAAAAAACTCGATGTCAATTTAAGATTGAAGCAAAATCAGTTTCAGAGCTGAGGTTATTTGCAAGCATGCTTCCTTGACCTTTTGAAGCAATTTTATTCCAGAAGAATATGTGAATGCTGTTGACTTTAAAATTTTGCATCATCAAAACTAGAACTTTTTATTGAAAGATTAATTAGTGAACTGCCGGCTTTTTTAAACAGGTTCATGGTCCTACTTTTTAATCAACAAAATGATAATTGTCTCATCTGTTAGTGATTTTGGCAAATTTTGTAAAATTGAGAGCAAAACGATAGAAATAAGAAAGGAGTTTGAGTGGAATAAAAACTTACGTTTCGTTTCAGTTCATAATCATGCTCAAAAATTCCATATTGCACAAAAGCTCCGGTCCCCAAGCCATGATTAAGTTGCACCACTGCTAGGTAATCTAACACAAAAACCGAAGGTATAAGCATACAGATAACCACTGTAATTGAATAGAATATAACTCTTCTCCTCGAGTTCAAGATAGATTTGGCGTCGTTTCCTTTCACAATCAGAATATATCGCTCGCATGCTAACGCAAGAGTTAGGACGAGTTGAGACCAAAATGCGTACCCCTCTGACATGTATCTGGCCATTGAATAATAGTATGATGCCATTCCCAAAGTTCTTAATGATTTAGGAAACGGGGAACGCGGAATTCCGTGAACATACCAATCAATATCACTGCGCAAATGATGACTCAAATATGCAAACCTAAACAAAGAAGGTGTCAATTTGAAAGTATACAACCTGAGTTAGGACCGAGTTGGTTAACTCATAGAGTAATTTCGGATAGGGTACACCGTCTGCTCGTCACGCTATCTTATTTTCGGCCGGATAGATTCGTGCAACTTCTTAGTCTAATACCGATCCTAATCTTACTCTTATACTATCTAGTCTCAGGTTGTTTAACTAGTCTCTGCTAGGCTCAATAGATCTAGGGTATACTGGTTTATTGCGGCTGCTGAAGTGCTCGGGAGAGTCCAACTAATTTCTAAGTTAAATTCAAATCTCTCTGGTGCTGAAATTACAAGTAACTTCAGCACTTACAAATAAGTGGGTTGTTAGTTAGATGGATCATGATTGGTTAATATTAAATACTTTACATTGGTAAAACATTTAATTTATCCAATCATAAAATGTAGTTTAGATCAGGTTCCACCCATCCGGGTTTTACAGAGTTTTTTAGAATAGTTCTTCTGCAATTCGAAGGATGGATGATGGACGTTTGTTTTTGGCGAACATCATAATTTTCTTCCGTTTCCTCTTTTGTTAGGGAAGTTCCAGGAAGCTGGAGTTAGAGACATAAGACGTTGTGTTCTTCTTGTGACAACGACTAAGTCTTCGCAACAAACTCAAATCTGATTTCAGAATGGTTGGCTATGTCAGGTTTTTCTGTTCTTCGTGGAGAACTTCTTTTGTGTCTGATCTAGCTTGGGAATGGCGTGGAGATTGTGCGTGGAGGGGATGCCTGGTTACTCGGATCTGTACGTATACTTGAACATCGAGGTGGTCATTGGTCTAGTTCAATGAAGTCCTTTTCTGCGAGGTCAAGTCGTACTCTAAATCCTTTGAGTTGTGATTGTGAGCGGCATATCGATTGTAGTTGGTCATTCTCTCTCGAGTGTTGTGGGGTCGTCTTGTCTTTTGATGTTCGTCCTTGGTGTTGTATTTTGATCTATGTATTGCATAATGTAATTTACATTTTATAAAACATTTATTAGTTTAATATTTTTTAATTATGATTTTAGTTAGTTGTTTTCACAAAAGCTTTTTGTTTTAGTTCGGTTATTTTGAAGAGTTACTCACCCTTGAGTAGCTCTTATTAAAAATAGAGGTGTGGTCACAAAGCGTGGATGTAGCGCGGTGGGTTAGGCCGGCTATAGAGCATGCTCAGGACGTCCTTCCTGGTGGGTTAGGCCAGGAGTGGGAGTATGATTTCATGCGGTTTTTGTGAGGGGTCCTGTTATGTGACAACGTTTTATGTTGGGTTTGTTGTGGTCTTACTTATGTCTTGTTGGTTATGTACTTTTTCCAAAAAGCAAATTGTTTGTGGTATGGGTTTGTCTTTCGACTTTTTTGTGTTTTATTATTTCTTTCTAAGACTTTGTAATAGTCTTCAAAAGAATAAATTATCCAGTTTTAAACTGGGTTAATCCGTTTTGGGTACCGTTGGTTTCCTTTTCTAAGTCATGCTGTTATTCTATGATTTGTGGTATTTAGTAAGCTGCGTTGGTTAGTTTTGTTTAGTATATGATTCCTTTCCAACCGGGTTAAAGGAAAGTTTGAAACATGTTATTATATGTTAGAGTTGTTGAGTGTGAAAACTTGAAACTGAAATTCATTATTTTAAACAATTCTTCGTGGGCGAGCTGTGCGAGTGTGGATAGAATTTCTGTGCGAATGAATGAAAATATCAAAAGGTTAGTACTGCAATTGCATTTTATTAATTTACTGCATAGAATTTGGAAATTTACTGCTAGTTATGGGGGAATTTTAAGTTACAAATTTTCATCATAATTAGATTTACTGCTTGTGGGGAAAATTTTAGAAATGAATTTATTGCATTGGTATTAAATTTATAAATTTATAAGTGTAAGAGATTAATAGAATTTTTGAAGTCTGTTTGATGAAATTTGCGATCTTTATTTGTTTTTTGTGGTTTTTGTAGGTGATCGTCGGATGAAGGCTAAAAATCTAAGGAAAACATGGATAAAGTATGGTGAGTTTTTTAATATTTCAATTAGTTAGTTATATTCATTTAATTCATACTTACCTGTTAGTCGTCGGGGAAAAAACCGTGGGGGAAGATGTCGTGAATTAGTTCTGAAGTTGTTAGTAGTTTAGCTAGAATGCGGATGATATTTTTAGTCTGAAGCAGTGGCCAAAGCAATTGAAGTGCCTTAATAGTGGTTAGTTCTTCAGTGCCTACTGCAAACTCATAAGGTGTGTTTTGGATTAAGTTATATAATTTGTGATTAAATTTAGTGTTATGGATGAATTCTAAAATGGGGATTTCTATAGGTTGTACAAACTCGTGTGGGATAAGGAAGGGTCGGGATTCTTCTGCGTTGAAGGTCTTGGTGATGGGACAAAAAATATACATTTGGGTTATGGGATCATAATTTCGAAGAATACCATGAAGGTTAGTATCTTTAATGCAATATGTGAAGTTAAGAAAGAATGGTGAGGTGTGTTTGGAATTGATGAATTGAAAACGATGGTCTGGTTGTCTGGAGGGAGTGTGTAGGTCGAAGTGATTTTGGATAAAACGATAATAAGTATATGCGTGTGTTTGTTTAGTGCGCAACATAATATCGTGTGAGCAGTCCTCTTTCGTGTGGTGCAAGGAAATGAAAGGTTAGTGAAAATATTTGGAAGCGTTCTTTAAAACTTTCGTATGCTTGTGTGTCTGTTAGTGCTTCTGAAATAATGTGATCAAACTTTCGGTCGAAGATGTTTAGTGTAAATATATATGGTGTCTTGATGAAAAATTTCTCGGTAATTTGTGGATTAGCGAAGCGATCGTCGTCTAAGAATTGATCTTGGTTAGCTCTGATGATGTTGTGATCATAGTATTCGAGTGTATATTCGTTAGCTCTAGGTGCAGTGTGTGTTTTTAGTGATTTTTTATATCCAACGTAAGTAAATTGTCTAGCGGTTAGTGGTGTAGTGAGTCGATATAGCATGTCCGTATTTCGCTCTATATCGATGTGAGTGTTAGATAAAGGTAAGCAAAGAGGGTTAGTAAAATGATAATATGAGGTCCAAGAGAGAGTGGGCATTAAAACGTATTCATCTACAAAGTTGCGTGTTTCGTTAGTGTCGTGGGGGGTGTTTAAGGTGTATTGTGGGAATGAGGGTAAGGTGATGGCTAAAAATTCTTTTGTGTTAGTATGCTTGGGGTGGTTGATGTATTCACGGGCTGTTCCTGGTTTTGCTGGGAAAGGATGGTTGGGGAACTTTCTTTTAAAAGTGCGGTAAGCTCTATTAGTGTTGAGTGAAGATTCAGTTGATGTGGATGATGGTGCTAATGATTCAGTATAATTTGAAGAGGGTGTAGGGGTAGGGGGGTTGGATGAATTTATTGTGGAGGAGATTTGGTTTATGGTTGGGGTATTAAGGTGGTAGGGTTGTTGTTGAAGGGTAATAAAATTATCTAGCTCTGGGGAGATTCGGGGGGTGTCTGGAGAATGAGATGATTGGTCAGAATGGTATGAGGAGTAGGTTGGGGTAACTTGGGAAGCATAAGAGGGTGTGGGAGTGATTGGGTCAGGGTTATTGGATAATATGGGTTGAAAAGGGGGTTGAGAAAAATTAGAAGAGTTATGAAAATTATTGGATGGGGATGGTTCTGAGTCGGCAAATTCATCGGGGGTTTCAATATTCGGGTTATTGAGTTGTGAGATGGAATATAAAACTGAGATGTGTGAATTAGTGTCGGAATTCATGCCTGATGTTACATTACTAGGTGAAAAGTCGGGTGGCGGAAAAGCAAAAAGTGGTATTATTGGGATTGGAGAGGTAAGATTGGTTGGGTGGGAATTTGATCGGTGTAGTGATCCAAGTTGGCGGCTCATCGTGGGCTAAAAAAATGATTATTTTGAGACTGAAAAGCGGTGGTATGGGGTTGTTCAATAATTTGTTCATAAGTATTATCATCTTGTGACTGGTGTGTCATTATATGTTGGATGGGACTTTGTGATGTGGTGAGTCGAAAATTTGGATTATGTGTGATGGCTAAATTTCGAAAATTTCGTGGGACTAGGGATAGTGGATGGTTATTTGGTAGGGGTGGTAATTGTGGTGCCGTTGGCGTTATGTCTACATTGTTATGTTCTTCGTCGTATGTATTTTGTCGTGTTGCTATTTTTGTGTTATATTCTTTTATTTGTGCGTCTAAAAGAATTTTGTTTATAGATGTAGAAAAGATTCCAAAAAATCCTGCAAAGAGTATGCGTGCTACGCTTGCTTGTCTGTTTACTTGTGTGTGTATAGCACATGTGTTGTAGATTCCTTTTAAAAGTGAGAAAAGAAATCCAATAAAGTTAAACATTGCGTATAAAATAGTCAATTTTTCTAAGATGTAGTAGGGCCATCCTAGAAAATCGAGGATCTCATTTTTGAGTGTAACAAAGCTAAAAATGTTAATTGGTGATATATCTTGGGGACGGTATTTTTCACCGTTTAGATATATGTAATCTTTAATGTCTTTAAAATATCCGCTATAGTCTTGCGTGTAGATATCGGCAAATCCTGCGGTTTCTGCAAGTTTGCGTAAATTTTGGTCTATTGATTGTCTTTGTATAGTGTCCATTTGTGTTAATAATTCTTGGAATTGTTGTGTTCTAATGTGATGTTGAATATCTGATTTTGAATAGATTCCTATTGATTGTAAGTCTATATTTGGGTTTCGAGCAATAGCGCGAATGCTTTCTGGTGAAAATTTTTTGAGTGATTGCATTAATGTGGGATATGGAGTGAGAAGATAATATTTATTTTCATCAGGGTTTAGTTGTACTACATTGTGGCTGTTTTCTGATCCACATGGGACTGCGGTATCCCAGAAATAGGTTCTTCGTGAAAGTGTATCCACGAAATGTACTTTATTCTTACAAAAGATAGGGATTCTTTTATAACATCGTTTATCTTCAAAAACGTATAGTGGTGATATTTTTTTAGTACAAGTATAAAACCATAAGATGTTTCCTTCATAGTCTAAAAAATTTGATCTATTTCCAGATAATAAGTATCCTGCATAGGGTATTTTTAATACTGCTAGTGCAAGTGATTGTAATATTTGTGTTCGTTCTAATTCGCATAGTTGGTGTAGTGTTTCTAATTCGGAGAGTGACATTTCTTGAAAAATTCGGCTAATTGTATAATCTAGTTTCATATCTAAATGAATATCATAGTGGATATTACCGAAATATGTAGTATTCATTAGTGATAATTCTTGTAAGCGTGTGCTTCTGGTGTCATGGGGTTTTAGATGTCCACCAGGTTGTCCGTTGCTTTTTTCAAAATTAACTGGTATATAGGATGTTCCTTCGTTTGGAGGATGACCTGTGGCATATGGGTCGATTTTTACTTTTCCAGTGGTCATGTCGAATCCTTTTTCGTATTCAACTAATATTTCAGAGTATTGTGTTCTGTGAAGTGGATTCCTGTATTTACATGCAAGTTCTGTTTCTTGATATATTTGAAAACGTGTCAATTTATTTTCTATATTGTCTATGTTTCTAAAATCAGAACTTAGTTTTCGTGATGGATGGACTTGTTCATATGGAATTGATTGTATAAAATATTTTTCGTGAAATTTTATCATACGAGCGTGTATTTTTGCTACTTGAAATGTTGTACATGTATCTTCGGGGAACCAAACAATTGTTGCTTGTGTTCTCGTTGTAGGGTCGCAATAACCTTGATCATTTTTACAAGGTAATCGGATTCCTTGATAGATCATTGTATTATCTGATAAATCTCGTGTTAGTTGTATTTTTTCGAGTTGTATTTTCCAATCAAAAAACATTATTTCTTGGTATCCTTTATTTTTTGTGTCTGCTTTGCAGTTTGATGGGTCATTTATACCAATGTGTGGTATCCAATGTTTATCGTGTAGGTCATACGTTAATCGTCCGTGTGCGCCGTTATTTGGGTATTTTTCGTCTAGTTTTATATGTACTTGGTGTCTTTCAAGTTGTGATTGATGTACAGAGTCTGGAAAAACTTGAAAATTAACTAACTTTCTTTGGGAGTTTTTATTTTGTGTGATGTTTAGTCTAAGTAATTCATTTTTACAATCGTCGGGATTGAGATGTAAAAGACGTTCTATATTACTTTGATAGAATGATTCATGGTCAAGTCGGTTTTTGTTTCCGTTCGAGACTTGTGAACAATGTACTTTCTTTTCGGAAAATGTTGCTGTGAATTTATAACCTGTAACTGTTGTTGCTCGGGCTTTTGAATAGAGTGTTGCTATTACATCTGTGGTTTCTATAGCTTGTGGTTCTGTTTCACATTGTGATACTTGATTTATTGCATATTTATGTAGTGTTTTTTGTTCATTTTCTTCACAATCGTAATGTGTTACTAATAAATCTTGTGGTCCTGTACGAGGAGAAGGGTTTATGTTTTGATTTGAGATTACTAGAAAAAGGAGTTGGAGAAAAATTAATAATTTTAGAATATACATGTGTATGATAATCCTGAGTATGGATTATAAAATGTAATGTAGCCAATTGTGTTTTTGGTATATCTGTCGTATTTGTATATTACTTCAGTAGTTATAAACGGTGGTGGTAGTGATTGAGCTGTTATGTTAGGTGGATTTAATGGGTAGGGATGTTGGGTAATATTATTTAACTTAACTGTGATTTCAAACTTTAATTGTAAACTGTTTTGTTGGAGTATTTGAATATTGTGATCACGGATATCGTTGTGAATATCTTGGCGATATTGTAATCTATTAAGTGCCCAGTTATGAAGGCGGTTACTTTCTTGATGTTGTCCAAATAGTGGTGGAGGTGCTGTAAATGTATTCCAATCTAGTCTTAAAGGAATATTTATTGATGATTGTTCTCGATATCTGGCGTCGAGATTATTTGGAAAATTTAAGTTAAAAGGTGGTGGTGAAATCTTGCTTATTGATGGTGTTGATGGTAGTGATAATGTTTCTGGTAGTGATGAGGATGTTGTTGTATCCGTAGAAATATCTATGGGGTCATTGACTAAATTTGGTTCACCTTGTGTAAATGAATGTGTAGTCCAATATGGAAATCGTGATGTTTGGTTTGTAGGGTTGAAAGGATTTTCACGTATTTGCTCAGATGTTGGTGTTGAACCTAAGTAATCTGATGGTAGGCTTGAGGTGCTACGTTGTGAAAGAAGCGTAGGGGTTTCTGGTAATATACCAATGGGGTTTTCTGGAGTGTTTTGTGATGGGGATTGAGGTATATCAAAATGAACTCGGGGAGTTTGAAAATTTCTGTTTCGTCGAGGATGTATAATTTGTCTATTTATTTCGACTGTATTTTGGTTTTGACTAGAATTTCTTATTCTATTTAGTTCTTGTGGTAGTGTTGGGTATAGGTTATATGTTGGTTCGCTTAAAGGTGCTTGTCGTTGAACTGGTTCTAGTGGTTCTGATAAACGAGCATGTCGCTCTTCAAAAGTGTATGGATTGTCTTGAAAAGAAATTCGTGTAGATGTTTGAGGATTTTGAGTAATTGAAGGTGGTGTTTGGTTATCTTGGGATGATGTCGGTGAAGACTGACTTTGTGACTGTTGGGTAGCAATTTTTGATAGTTTTTTGAATTATTACTTTAGTGAGAAATTTTGTGTTTATTATAATATTCTTCCAAAAAAAGAATTAGAAGGATTGTTGCTAGGGCAAATGTGAGGATTGCTTTCTTTATACATTTACATATTGTCAAAATGAGGGATGATAAAAATGTTATGAAAATTACAAACAATAAAAAAATATCAGTTCTACTGAAAATTGTTCGTATCATTTAGACAAGTTGTATAAATCGTACCTGTGGATATAATCAAGGGTTTTGGAAAGTTGGAGGAATAGTTCGAGTATAGTGTAGAAAATTAAAAAAATGTTACAAAAAATGATTAGGATTATTAGAAAAGATTCAAGTATATCAAAAAGAAATATTATAAAGGTTTCAAGTATTGTAAAAAAATGTTTAAGATTTATGAGTATTTGAGTAACTGATTGAGAGAAGAGCATTTAAGAAATGATCTCTTGGTCGAATATTTTTTGCTGTTTGAGGCGATTTTCAAGTGTGGTCGGATTATTTATTAGTTTTTTGACAAGTGGGTTGAGTTTTGTAAAAAATTGTTGGGGGCAATTTTCATGGTGATCGGGAGGTCGTCTTTTTCTTTATTTTTGTTTGTCAAATGATCCGGGGTATGGTGAGATTTTTATACTTTAGGCTAATTAAAATGTTCATTTTGTTACTTTAGGCTAAGTTAACAAATTTGTTTTGGGGGTATTCGTGGTCTGAGTTGGGGAAATATTGTTGATCTTTGGGTTATTAGATAAGGGAGGGGTATGGTATTATGGTGATATTTATTTTAGTTGTCAAGTTGGAGTGGTTTGCTTATTTTTGACCTGGAGGTCGTAAAGTTATAGTTATAGATGTGCCTGGAGTTCTATATGATTCGTCTAATTGGTCTTAGTTTGAGTTAGAGAAAGTGACGGATTGGATGAATCCTATTGGTCTATTTTGAACTAGAATTATTGCGTACTTTTCAGCATGTTATTTTGAAAAATGTAAATGAAAAATGTTTCGGAGGTTTCAAGATTGTGAAGTATAATGTTAAAATTACTTTTGAAATTCCACTTTCTTTAAAATTTTAGATTGGGGGATGAATATTTTATAGTTTTTACGTGGTTGATTTCGGAGTCTTGTTGTTTTTCGATTTTCTGATTTGTCGATTTGTTCTTGGGGTATTATTTGTTCGGTCATTTTTCTATTTTTTCTTTGTTTTGGGGATTCTTTATGGTTTTGTGTATTGTTTTTGGTGGCGGTTGGTTTTGTGTTTTGATTTTCGGTGGGGTTATCATTTTGTTCTGTGTTTTTCAGATGTGGTTCATTTTGAATGATTTTTAATCCTGTGAAAGAATATAATTGAGTTAATTCGCGGAGTGCGTATTCTTTTGGGTAATAAGGTAATAGGTTGTTTCGATGTTGAACGATTTCTTTTTTGTTTGAGTCGGTAATTTTATATGTGACATCAGTGGGTTTTGCAATTATTTGGTATGGTCCTTTTCGAAGGGGTTGTAATTTTTTAGAAATTCCTTTTTGAGTATTAAAATTAGGTATTAAAACAAATGTTCCAATTTTTAATTCGGAGGCTGGTGTAAAACGTGAATTGATTTGTTCATTAATGTTTTGTCTTTGTAATAACTTTTTTGTTATTTTTTGATAAATTTCATTGTGTTTTTTATCTCTATTTAGAATCCATTCGGTGTGTGTACCGGAGGCTAGTTTAAGAATTTGTGGGTGATGAAAATGATCTTCATCGTGTGTATGTAAAGGTAGGTTATAACAAATTGAGTCTTTATTTGGTTGACAATAACCTTGTGCGTTTTTATGAGAATTTGCTGTAAACATTATTGGTTTGCGTGGCTTTTGGTTAAAAACCATTTCGTATGGTGACATTCCTAAAGTTGTCGTAATTTCTGAATTATATGCTAAGGGAAATAATTTTACATCTGCTGACCATTCGGTATATTTTGTATCATTTCCGTTGATGATACATCTAAGATATTCTTGTAATGAACGGTTCATACCTTCGACTAAGCCGTTTGTCCAAGGTGCATGAGATGTACGTGGTTTGTGTTTAATGTTATATAAATGACATAGTGTGATAATTTCATTATTTATGAATTCTGTACCGTTGTCTGTAACTAAGATTTCTGGTAGTCCGAATTTTGCTATCCAGTGTTCATAGAGTGTTGTGTAAGCGTAATAAGCGTTACAATGTGGTACTGGGTTAAGTGCTACATAATGTGTAAATGCGTCAACAATTACCATAATGTAGGAGTTTCCTTCGGATGAGGGTGAAATTGGTCCTTTGGTATCAAATGAGATACGATGATTAAAGTACAAACTTTGTCCTTTAAAATCTTGTTTTTGTGCTATTTGTTTTTGATTTGGGTAAGGTTTATTCAGTTGACATACTATACAATCATTGCATAGTACTTTTATCCAAATTGGTGCATTTGGGAAGTAAAAATTTTGTATAAAATTTGAATATGTTTTTTCTGATCCAGAGTGTCCTTTAATATTTTGTGTATGTGAAATATTAAAAGCTATAAGAATCATACTTAAAGGGAGACATGGAACTGTAGATTCATTCAGGTTATACTCTAAAAGGTCTGTATTTTCGTTAATTGTTGTGTTGTTAAATTTGCGAAAGTATCGGAGGAGTGTTTTGTTTCCTAGAATGGTTGAATCTGCTTTGATAGGTTTAGTTTTATATTTGTGCCATGATTTCAGTTGTCGAATTACTGGGTCAAGGTTTTGATATTGTTTCAGTGTTGAAATTGTAATCGTTTCTGTTGGAGGGAGAAAAATGTTTTCAATTTCTAATTTAGATAAGGGTATTGTATCAAGTGGGTCATGGAGGTCAAAAACTTGATTTATTGTGTATTTTGAATCATTTGTTTGTGGTCCTGATAAATTTATTTTATCAGTTAAATCTTCTTTTTCAATTAGTGGAAAATGGTCTTTCTTATGTGGGTGTTGTTTTGTTCGTTTTTGTTGGGTGTTATTTTTTATCCATTGAGAATATGGGATTGGTTTGAAAGTTGATGTTCCAAGTAGATCAACTTCATAATGATTATTTTGACAATCTAAATAAAGTGGGAAATGTTGTAAATTATTTATTTGTGATTGTTCAATATCAGTTTTTACTGCATATTTGCATTCCAATCGGGGTGATGTTTCGTTTTCTGCAAGGTAGAATTTTATGTTTTTGGGTATTTCAACTGTTGTTTTTCGTGTAAGTAATTCAGGTGGTGTATTTCGACTTAATGTGTCTGGTAATGCAAGATTTTTTCCTGCAGTCCAAACTATATGTAAGTTTGGAAATTTCATTAGAATTAGTTGAAATCTGTAAACTCGGTGGTTTGGGTTAGATTTTTGTGTAAAGAGAAAGATGATTGGTTTATGGTCTGTGAATAGAACTGTTGGATGTTTTGATCCAAGTATCAGAAATTCATATTCTGTCAGTGTATATATTATGGCTGTACATTCTCTCATTAGAGTTGAGAGTCGTAGCTCTGCTTGAGTGAATAATCGAGAATTTGCTGATATGAGGTTCATTTTATTTGTACCATTATGTGATTGTAATAGTGCTGCACCGATGCCAAAGTTCGAAGCATCGCACATTGCATAAAATGGTTGATTTGAATCTGGAATTGTGTTTGAAATTTGTTCAGTTAAAAGTTTCTTTATTTCTTCAAATCGTGTTTGATGTTCTGTGTTCCATTCAAAATTATTTTGTTGTCTAAGGATGTTATAAAATGGTCGTAGATATAATTGCATTTTATAAACATATTTACTTAAAAAGTTTAACATTCCAAGAAATTCTTGGATTTTCTTTTTATTTGTTGGTGGTTGAAGTTTTTGAATAGCGTCAATGCGTGATTTCAATGGAGTGATTGTTTTTCTTTCTATATTATGTCCTAAGAATTTAACTCTTGTCAAAAAGAAGTGTGATTTATCGGGGGCGGCCTTCAGATTTTCGTTCTGAAGTATTTGGTGATATTTTTCTAAAACATTGAACATCTCGTCTTTTGTTTGTGATTGCATAAAAACATCGTCTAAATAGGTGATTGCGTTTTTCTTGAGTATCAGTGGTCTAAAAATTTTGCTCATAAAAGCTGAAAATGCTGCTGGTCCTATGGATATTCCATAGAATAAGCGGTTGAATTCATATTGTTGGTTTCCGATAACAAATTGTGTTAAACGTCGTGATTGTTCATCTAGTGGCATTTGATTGTATGCACTATTCATATCGGCGGTTGTAAAGTATTTGCCGTTTATTTTTGTTAAAATAACTTGTATTGGTTCAATGGGCCAATTACATTTTGATTCATCTATGAGTGAATTGAGGTATCTAGCGTCGAGAACGATTTTTAATGATTCTCCTTTAGCTAGAATGATAACGGGGTTGATAAATGTGTTGCCTTTTGGTTGTTCTTCTTTATTAACTGGTGATATAATGTTGTATTGTTCTAAAATATCGAGTAATCTGTTTACTTTATCATGTAAGTGAATTGGTACTTTACTTGCTCTCTGTTTTTTGAAAACTGCGTCTGGTTTTAACGGGAGATGTAGTGATGAACTGATTTTTCCAACATCGAATTTTGATGTTGCATAGACTGATGAATATTCAATTAGCTGTTTGGCTAACTTTTCGAATTCGTCTTGTGTTATTTGTGAATGTTGGAAATTAAACATTGTTAAAAATTTCTGTTGGTCCTCTGTGTAGTTACTTATGTTGAATGTAGGTTTGAAATATGGAGTTTTTGTGAAATAATCCGTATTTCTGTTTTCGTTACTTATTATATTATTTATAGATAATTCTTCATTAAGAATTGTAGATTGGCAAATATCTAGTAATTGGAGTATATTATTTACGCGATAGGCTTTTTCGTGTATTGGTGATATTGTAGCGTTGGTTTCACAATATCCTAAAAGTCCTAAAGGTAATGTTACTTGGTAAGGTGTGTTGTTATAGACATGTAAGGAAATGATATCTGAATTCGAATTTTTCAAATATTTTATGGATGAGATTGTGATTTTGAAAAATTTGTGAATAGGTTTGAATTCAAAATCTGACATATAAAATTTTTGTTTGTTTTGTTCTTTATCATATTGGTGAACTTGTTTGATTGAAAAATTATAGATATTTCCTGATAGTGGTTTCAAGTGTTTTCTTTGTTGGTTAAATATCGGGTAGAATTTTGAAAAGAATGGTGGTTGTTTATTTAATCTTTGAAAAAATGTTAAGGATGTTTCTTTTGTTTTTGTATATTTATCTTTGATTAATATTTTACTATTTAGTATGTTAATTGTTGGTATATACTTTGAAATAAATGGTATTCCAATGATATTATATTTAATGTCAGTGATATGAAATATTTGTTTAAATGGCTTATTTAAAATTTTGCTTTGTTCCATTGTTCTGGTGGGGAGGAGAAATAATTGGATTTTTCCGTAGTTTATCAATGTTGATCCTTGTGCTGTTGCTAACTTACTGGAGGTTTCAAGAGGTGTTAGCTTTGGGTGTAAAGTTTTTATTTCATTCCATGTGGGGATGTTTATTATGTTTGATTCTGCTCCTGAATCAATTAAAAAATCTATTTCAAGGTCTGGTGGTTGAAATTCTTTGTTTCTTGGGCTTTCTAAGAGAAATGGTATTGTCCAAATTTTTTCTTTGGGTTGTTCTTTTTGTATATTTTGATAAATGTGGTTTGTATTCAAGCATTTTGTTTTGGTATTTTTATTGGTTTGATCTGTAGTGTTAATTTCGTTTGTTTCTTGCGTCGTTGGTGTGGAATTTATGGGTGTAGTGTAATAATTTTGATGAAATTCTGATTGATTTTCATATATGTGTGATGGAAAGGGTTGTTCATATATGACAGATTCATAGTCATTTTCGACTTTTATCATATTGATAGAAAGAGTGTTTTCAGTATCACTTTCTGAATCTGATGATGTACAGTTTATTTGATTGAGTTGTAACGTATCAGTTACTGTGTTATCAATACCTGGAGGGTCTGATGTTGTTTCTGGATTAGATTGTACTTGATTAATATGTCTTTGATGTTTAGGTGTACTACTTCTGTGGCGATTATTAGAATTATTATAGTTATTATTATTCCGGTGTGGTGATTGGGAATAATTTCTATAACGATTATTATAACTTGAGTGTCGGTTTTGTGAATTATTTCGCGATCTGTTTTGGTAATTATTGTTTGGTCTGTTATAGTTCGATCTATTATATGAGTTATTCCTTGATTGATTGTTCGGGTAATTCTGGTTTCGGTTGTTTGAATAACTTCTATTTCGATTATAGGAGTAGTTTCTATTCCTATTGTATGATGAATTTCGTGATTGGTTGTTTGGATAGTAGTTATTTCTTGATTGGGAATTAGATCTAGAAACAAATCGTTGTGTATTTGAATTTGATCTGGAGTAGTTACTTCTACTATTTGGTCTATTGTAGTGATTTTGTGATGAATTTTGTGTATTTCTTCGTTCTGGAGATCTTCCTCTATAACTTGAACTATATGGTGATTGATTTCTTGTATAATTTGTATTGTTCGGGAGTGGTTTTCCTGAACTGTTGTTGCTGTAGACTGTTTTGTTCGGTAGATTTTGATCTTTTTTCATGTATTGATAGAATGATTTATTTGGTTCTTTATATTTTTGAGGTTTATTTTGATTATCTTGCTGTTTTTGTCTACATTCGGAAATACTATGTCCGTATCGTCGGCAATAATTACACCATTTTTTGAAAGATGGTTTGCCTTTAAAGTTCGGGTTCTTTTCGTAAATATTGAGTATTTCAGTGATTTTTTCAACGAGGTCTGTCTCTGATTCCTGTATATTATTAATATTAGTGGGAGTCGTTTCAATTCTATTAACGTATTGTAATTTCAGATTTTCCGTTTCTTCTAGTTTCATCGTGATTTCTGCTTGTTCTAATTTGTCTACTAGTTTTCGAAAATCTAAATCGGGTTCTCGAATTGAAGAAGGATGGGATGCTCTCTTTTTTATTGCTATTTTCCTTAATTGTGGTGTTAAGGTCATCATTAAGATTTCTGTCATCTTTGTGTTTTTATAGTCATGTGTATTTAATGAATATGCTTTTCGAACTAGTGTTTCGATTCGTACTGCTATTTGCTTGATGGTTTCGTTTGGTAATCTGCGAATTTCATTACATAAAACTCACTGTTTCTTTCGGAGTCAAACATTTTTAAAAATTCCTGTGTAAACCTTTTCCAGTTTGATTTTATTTCTAGAGGTAGTACTGAAAACCATTTTTGGGCTGCGCCATCTAAGGTTGTTTGTATTAACGCTGTGCGTCGATGTATCCAATTTTGATGTAGTGGCGTATTTATTGGTTCAGGTCCAATATTTAAAATCAGGTTTGCTGTTACTGCATTTAAATAATCTTCTACAGAGTATTCAGGGTCTGTTCCTGTGAAAACCATTAAAGGTTTGTTTGATGTTATTGATGATCCACCCATAAGGTATGGATTCATTGTCATTTGTAATGATTCTGCTGCATTTGGCATTTGAGAAAAATTTGAAAGTTGGTTTCTTGTTATTTCATGTTGTTGGAGATAATATGGGAGTGGTATTTCATTTTGCATTTGTGATGCTTGATACGAGTGTGCAGTCATTGGATTTTGTTGTTGAATTGGTTGAAAAGATTGTGTATTAATTGGATTTTGTTGTTGAATTGGTTGTTGATGTTGTGCATCTATCGGTTGTGGAGAAAAATTTCTATGATTTGTACGTGTTTTCTGTATTCCTTGTCTACGATATTCTTGAGTATTTGGTGCAAATATATCTGGTTGTAAAAAATCATCATCTGAGGATAAATAATCCATTTGATAAGATGTTTGTTTTTTATTTTTATTTTGTTGAAAAAATGGGTAATTTTCACTGCGATCCTGTGGAGGATTTGGTTGAAAATTTTTGGAATTATATTGGGCCGTTGGGTTATCCCAGTTTCGAGGTTTTGTATATTGATTAAAATTTCTTTGTGGTTGATAATTTGTTTTTGACGGATGTGTATAATTATAATTATGGTCTGCAAAGTTGTTTCTAGTGAATGTTTTGTGTGTTTTTGATGGTATTGTCATGGGTCTATATGTTTGGTAATCCATATGTGAATATTTTGGAGCAACCGAAGGTTTAACGGTTGATTGTAAGGTTACTTGTGTTTGTGAAAGATTTGTATTTCTTGGTGTTGTTAAATTCGGGCGTATTGGTGAAATACTTTGTTGTGTAGTTGTTGTGTGTACAATTTCTTCATTTATGAAGTGTGATGGTGTCTGTATATCTTGTTGAGTAAGATTCCTAGTTCCATTGAGGTTTTCGTTGTGTATGACTGTAGAATTTAAACTATTATTTTGTGTATCGGGTAAAAATGTATTATAGTTTAATGGTGTTGCATCAACTGTTAATGGTATTACTCTTACATAATCTCTTATGTAAGATATTGTACCTATTGCTTGACTTGAGATTGATTGTGGAAAGCTTATAAATGCGGGATGAGACCATTCGGGGTCCCAAACATAATCTGATTGTTCTGTGATAGCGGTATCATCGTTCGAGTTTTGGGGTCTAAAATTTTTTCTTGCTTGTGCAATTAAATCAATATTGTGTGTGAAATAATCTATTATGAACCATGCCAAAATTTTTTGTAGATCGTGTTTGGTATGTTGTGAAACGTCGTCTTTCGTGAAATTTTCTTTAATGATGTTTAAATAACTAGAGAGTAGTGTGATTTCATGTCGTACTTTCAAATGTTTAGATGTTTCTGTCGGTGAGACATTTGTTATTGGGATTTCGTTTTCTAATATCGAAATATAACTATATATTATTGCGAAAACTTCATTGGTGAATATGGAGTTTGCTCTTTGTGAGTTATGATATTGGATGCTTTTTATATATTCTGAAAAAACTTTTGAAAATTCTAAATCAAGATCGTCTGTTTGAATTGTATATTTTCTATTATTATGGTTTGGTGAGGTGAATTCTATGGAGTAGATTCCATACTGTTGTGTTATGTTGCATATATCTTTTAAGTAGTGGTCTATGATTTGTCTTTTGATTTTTACATCGGGGAACTCTGTTTTACATGGACTGATTCCGGGTTCAAATAAATTTACGAGTAAATTTTGACAAAATATGTGTTGTCCTCTATCAGTATCTGCATCTACTATAAAAGGAAAGATTTCATCATCATCTGGAGTTTCGTCACCTGGGGTGTGCGTTGAACTCATTTTTCCGTTCGATGACTGTTAATATGTAATTATTAATGTGTCGAATTGGTTGATTCCAATTGTATAGATGTACTGGTTTGTGTTTGTACTGTTTTTTTTATTCTTCTTTTTCCTCTTTGTGATGAATTTGAAGTTGTTTCTGAGTCAGAAAAATATAATTGATCGTGAAGTGGGTAATTTTTATCTATTGATTCTTTTAGTTTGTAAAGTTCGTCTAAACTGTTGGTTTCTGATTCTGAAAATGCGTTTCGATTTTTTGAAAATCTTTTTCGTGTTATTTGTCTTTGTTTCGTTATTATTTTTCTTTTTAGTGTTTGTCGTTTTGTTCGAATGTATCCAACTGTTTGTGTATGAGGTGTGATTACAAGGTCGTATTTTTTGTTATCTATTTCACAATTGTGTAAAACGATTGTTTGTTTATTTCCTAGGTTTTTAAATGACATAAGGTTTAGGATGACGGATGCAAAAGGTTGTTAAATGATTTCTATTTTCCTAAACTGTTAGTTCTTACGATTTTTTGGTTAGCTTAACCTGGGTCTATTTGTTCAGGGTTGGAGAGAAAAGTATATCGATTCCGAAGAATGATTTTTTACTTTCTCGTGGCTAGTATAAGTTAAGGTGTTAACTTACTTAATCTTACTTAGGGGTAGTGATTGTGTTCAAGGGTTGGAGAATAGTAAATCGATCCACAAGGTTCAGGTATAATTAGAACGCGAGTAGTTCGTTAGATACTATTTTAAACTTACTAAGTCTAAGATTTATCCTGGGTCTGGTAAGAGGGGGGGTCAAGTGAAGGATGAATAACCGAAGTTCTTCACTATTTATCCTAATTTGAATGATTAGTTTTGTTTTAAAAATTTCTATTAGTCTTAGGTCTTTAGAAAGGGTTGGGTAGTGAATCGACGTTTGAGGTCGTTAGACACTAATTAAGTGGGTGGGGGAGAACAAAGTTGTTCTGTTTGATCCAAGGATAAGCCTTGATGATCAAATTTGAAATTTAATGAAGTAGAAAATGATTTAAGATCCAAGGATAAGCCTTGATGATCTGGTTTTAAAATTAAGTGAATTTAAGTTTTAATAAATTTTTAAATGTGTGTAAAGGAAAGATTTAGTGTTTTGATGATATTAGTGGGTTTTTGATTGCTGTTATGTTTTAGGTGATGGAGCTGGAACAACAGGATGATTTATGATTACTAACCATTTATTGTCATGCTACTAATTTTTATTTTTTATTTTTCAATAAATATTTTTCAAACATGTTTTGTATATTACTGCAGAGTTTTAGGAAAACGATCTTAGATCTTTTTATCAATCGTTATTGTATATTAATAATTTTGTTTAGCGCCTGAAATGATTTTGAAGATTAACTTCAAGGTTTTATGTTTGCAAATGAAAATCTAAATTCATTGCCAGTAATATTCTAAATATAAAAGTTTGTTCTGGTTTTTGCCTAACTATCATATAGCTATATGGCAAGTTTCTACTTTGTCGTATGTCGTCTCTGGTTCGAGGTCTTCTTCCAATTCCGGGTAGTTCTGTTATGGTTCGGAATATTGGCTCTGATCTATTGAGTCGTAGAGACATTTCGATTAAATTATTGTCGTATAACATTTTGTAAATGTTTTTGTCTAATTTCTAATCTATTTTGGTTAATTCTAAGCTATTAAGGTCTTGTTCGAGACTTATGGTCGCACCAGATGAGTTAGGACCGAGTTGGTTAACTCATAGAGTAATTTCGGATAGGGTACACCGTCTGCTCGTCACGCTATCTTATTTTCGGCCGGATAGATTCGTGCAACTTCTTAGTCTAATACCGATCCTAATCTTACTCTTATACTATCTAGTCTCAGGTTGTTTAACTAGTCTCTGCTAGGCTCAATAGATCTAGGGTATACTGGTTTATTGCGGCTGCTGAAGTGCTCGGGAGAGTCCAACTAATTTCTAAGTTAAATTCAAATCTCTCTGGTGCTGAAATTACAAGTAACTTCAGCACTTACAAATAAGTGGGTTGTTAGTTAGATGGATCATGATTGGTTAATATTAAATACTTTACATTGGTAAAACATTTAATTTATCCAATCATAAAATGTAGTTTAGATCAGGTTCCAAACCCGTCTAGTTTAATTGCCCGACTACTTTTTCGACTTTATCGTCCGCGTCGATAATCATTCCGAGACCAAAAAATCTATAGTCTGTACAGGTTTTATAACGCGCCGACACAGTTTGGACTTACCGTATCTCGGTCGCGATGGTCAAAAAGTTTGTCGTGACTCTGTATTTATGTAATTTTCATGTATTTTTTTTACTATGTCTTGACTTATTAGCGGACCATGTCGCTTTTTTCCACAATGCCGCGACTAATTTTTCGAGCATTTCTCTACTAATTTTTCAAACATGCCATGATTATTTTTTCAACCATAGGGTATTTGTCAAAGAACGGTCTTCATAGTGTTGTGGGACCAATCGGGAAACCAATTGGTCGACTTAAGAGAAACCTATGTCCGCCCTTTATTAAAACACTAAATGACAAACAACTAGCACTCACCTCTGATCTAAACTTTTTTTTCACTTCATCAGCTTGCAAACAGTAAGACAGTTGTAAATAGCAAAATAAGCAAATACATTTGTGTTTTCAATGTGCATTTAACTAGATCAGCATATTTGCCGATCATAAGCTGAAATGCCACATTAAAGCATACACATGATAACATTCTCAACAATAAGCAACTTTTGGTGGCTACGACACAACCGCAACCAAACAAAATGGACGGTCGAATGGTTTGTTCACTGTCAAAAAGTTTTCAGTCGAAAAAATTATAGAGTTGAACTCGTTTTTCGACCAAAGAAAACGTTTTTCCTCTACCGAACGTTTTTTTGGTCGAAAAACATTTCCTTAATCAAGCTTAGTCAATATATCGATATCTTGGGTCGAGGAGTTAAATTATATCGATCCGGGGTCGAAACGGCTGA